>NC_054381.1:70911747-71218830 GCF_017654675.1 Xenopus laevis
GTGTACTCTCTCTCTCTATATACAGTACAAGACCTGGACTCTAATACAATGCTTGCACTATTACGTGACATTCAGTACTGTAATTTCACAATTTGAGAATATGATCTTAAATATGCAACCTTAACCACTGGTTAAAATAATTAAAGTAGTCACCCCACGTAGAACAAAGCACACTTTATTCTGTTACTGAGTTTCCTAACAGAATATTAAGGTGTAACTGTGGAACCATTGTCTTTTTTTCACAGGTAAAGTTTGGTATAGACAATCCCATAACTAAGCTCTTGGCTTGAATATCCTGCTTTGCAAAGTTGCAACACTTACAACACAAGGTTTTTACATAAATTAGGCAACCATATGATTAAAATAAATATAAGGTCAACTGTAAAAACAATGTAAAAGAAATTCCAGTAAAAATATGCATCTATTAAAAGCAAATTAATTTCCCATGCTTATCATACTAAAAGCTTGTTTAGAAGTACACAGAACTATATACCAATATAAGAAAAAGAGAAATAAATATTGCACTGGAACCTCAGATCAACAATGAAATATTGCTTGTTATATCCTGTACAAACATTCCATCCAAACAAACTCCAATTTGTATGATGTTCTATAACCTAGATCTTTGTTTGTCTATTACTTATCTCCCTAAGGACTGGGTGTACTTTGAATTTAAAGGGTATGGACAATCTAGACATATTTTGCTAATTGAAGTTGTAGGAGTGAAGCCCGATTTATTTTAAATTATATGCCGTGTGCATCATGTGAGCTGGATAGGAAAATAAAGTGTACTCCACCTCTAGCAATGCAACATACTGTAACTCCTTTCATATAATTTAGGCTCTTAGGTGCTAGACAACAATCAGATCTAATGTGATCAGTTCAGAAAAGACTTTAGAAAACACAGACACAGTTCATTGCATTGAAGGGCAAAAGAGCAGAGACAGGAAAGAATATTCCTTTAATCTGTGAACATTTGTGTGCAAGGCCCATTTATCATCAGAATTTTAGTGGATTTATAGTTCTTTAAGACTATGATTAAACTCTATTTTTCTAAAATCACCATTGCCTTGTAATTTATTAAAAACTGTGAATATAAAAAGTATGAATGTAAAAAACAATAAATGATGCTCTAAAAAATGAAAACCATTTTTTTTACAATTACTTATGAAAAAAAAATCGCAACTTGCAAGCCTAGATAGCTAAAAAAAAGTCCCATAGCATTAGCGTAGCTTTCATTGACTTCTATAGGACCTCCACTGCTTTTACTTGCTATTAGAGTTTTTGGAGGTTTTTCACTTTATAAATGTTGAATTTTTTCAGGGTTATTTAATAAAACTCGGATTAGTCAAATTTTTTATTTAAAACAAAGTCGAACAAACTCCCATCCACAAATTGAAACCACCGCAACAAAATCAAGAGTCAATCTGAATTGTAAGATTGACACTCTGAAAACAACTTTATTGAATTGTCGCCAAGAAAAGTCGAGAACCCAACTTTATCAGATTATCCAGTTCAGATCACAATGTCAAGAAACAACTTTAGGGACATCTGCCATTGACTTCTACATGACCTAGTCATGTTTGAGATGGAGATGGAGAAATGCAAGGTATAATAAAGTTAGAGTTTTGGAATAAAACATTTATTGAAAAAATTAGATTTTAAAATATGATATACAGGTATGTGGCCTGTTATCCAGAATCTTTCTGTAATTTGGATTTTCATACCTTAAAGGGCACCTATCACAGCCAAAATCAAACACATATTAACAATCTGACCAGTACAACCTAAACACATTTAATCAAACTACATATATAGTTTTTTGAAAAAAAACTGCAGGTTTTAAAAAATCCCTTACTTTGTCAAATGGGTTCTTTCACTGAGGGAGTCCATACAGTGACTATAACATGCAAATTTCAGGAGCATGCTCAGATTGTAGTATTGTCTTGAGTATCCTACCTAGAATGCCTTGTTTTAGTAAACTCCTCCACTAGAATTATCACGAGATCTCCCTATCTTGCCTCCTGCTGGTGGTGTCATTATGCAAATGAAGGGCACACTAACTTCCAGAAGGTAGCAGCACTACTGAACAGCAGCTAACACAGAGGTTTGGCTGATTTGAAGATGGCTTAGAAGGGTTGCTAAGCAACCAAGGGATTTTAACTGAGCATGTGCGAGATTTCAGAGCTGTTTTTGGCTGTGAAAATATAGGTAGGAGGAGACAGTGAAATCCAAGATGCCTGCCTCAGCTAGAACTGCAGTGGAGATAGGGGAGATCTTGCAGAAGGTATATTGAGCTGATGATTTACATTATACAAACAATTCTGTTTTAAAAATCAGATTTCTTGAACTTTCACATAGTGTATTTACTTAGTGAAGTATTTTAGTTATGATTGGTGCCCTTTAAGTCTACTAGGAAATCATGTAAACATTAAATAGGTTGATTTTGCTTCCAATAAGGATTAATTATATCTTAGCTGGAGTCAAGTACAAGCTACTGTTTTATTATTACAGAGGAAAAGGAAATTATTTTAAATTTTGCATTTTGCATTATTTGGATAAAATGGAGTCAATGAGAGATGACCATTCCTAATTTGGAGCTTTCCGGATAACGGATCCCAAACCTGTATTTTACATAATTTATAGTATAATAAATATTATTTTTTGAACATTTTTTCTAGATCATGGTAGTACCCTAAAACTCCAGCAGTTTGATTTGTTAATCATTTATCAAAACGTTTGTGAATGTGAGCAATATTTTTGTGCTGTCATAGATTGAATAATAACTTTACTTTTTTTGGTTTGTTTGGCAATTTCTTATTCCTTAAGTCTGGAAAAATATTAAAACTATGTTTGGTGCGGTGGACAAGGCCCAGGATGACTTCTACAGGAAGAAATGACAGGCTTCACGTGATATGACTCAAAGGTTACGCTTGCTTTATTTGTAAGAACAAAAATTTCAGGGTCCCAATTTATTAAGTGCAAAACAGGAGTTTTGTAAACTTACTAATACATTTGATGATAACATTTTTTTAAGGCACTGTTTTTGATTGCAATGATTTATTTTGGTTCAGTTTTCAAGCAGGTCATCTATTGTTTCAACTCTTCAAGAAAGAGTTGAACTTGCAACTCTGCAATGTGCAGACGACTTCTCAATGAACAGTCTATCCACTTTGCATAAGAATTTCAGCAACTCGCCTTGCTCAGGCCCAGGTTTAACCTTCTCGGTGACACTCTATATTGCCTTCCTGTTATTTCTCAATGATGAGGATAACCATTGGGAGATGGAAAATACCAGTCATAAGATGGCATATCTGTGCGAACACCAAATAGCAACCCATAGTTGAGGTGCTGTTATGGCTTTTTTATTGTAGAGAGGTCATCAAAACAATGTAGGATGGACTCATCAAGACTGACCAAATGAGAGGTAGGCAGGTATGTCAGAAAATAGATCAAATTACACTTTGGTGATAAAGATGCCAAGTATTCCTGACCCTTCTCTCAGTCGTTTACTGGAGATCTGTTAGACCCTTTTTGATTGTTCTGCGATGCTCTTCATCAAACCCCATCATGGAATGGTTGACCTTTTTTAATCAGGCATTACCAAGGACTCTCAATATGTCAGGGTCAGTGAGAACACAGCTTAGGGGATAGCTGCTACATACAGTACTCCCCACAGATATGTAAATTAAAGTTTTCGGTGGCAATGTGCAGTACAATGTATATCCCCCAGTGAATGATGACATCAGTACTACTGTTATTGCAGGCAATTTACCCACAGATTCAATGCAGAAAACTATTTGATATCTTTTTAATCTGCGTGAAGTTGACACAGAAACTTTTATACTTTAGAAATACACTCCAATGTCATGATATTAACTCTGTCTGTCTTTGGATTTACACAGCAATTATGAATTACAAAATAATGTCTAATAAATCCAACATCAAGTATATCAGTTGTTTGTATTTTAATATTTTCCTTTTATAATTATATTCTCTTACATGAGATAATTTGTTATTCATAGTATTAGCTGCAAAACTGAAATGGGTCATGTTTTTGGAATATTATCATGATGCTGTATAATTAGTCACTGTTGTTTTTGGTTTTCTTTGGCACACACCGCAACCTTTATTTGTTATTTTCACTTCTTTCTCATGGAAAATAACTCTCCAAGTCAGTTCAAAGAAAAGTGAATAAAGCATGTCCTGTTTACATACTGTATATTAGACTGAACTTCTAAATAGAACAATTATACTTCTGTTACTCCTTTCCTTCCTTGAATGCGTTGCTCATATTCCTTACCAGGATCAGCATGATCTTTTAACTTAATCAGTCTTTTATCAGTCTTTTTATCAGTCTTTTAATACATTTACCTTACAATTTGTGTGTATTGGTTATTCCATTTATGTTTTCACCTTAATGATGGTGCTTGATAAAGGATTTTCTGTGCCATGTAAAGGTTTCAAGAAAGTCTCTTTAAGCAGTGCAGCAGCAGACAAGACACATTAAAAAACATATAAGAACAAAGGTCATACTGCCATAAGTGCTCAACACTTCCCATAGTGAACATAGAATGCTACTGCTAACAATTCTCTGACTCTATGCCATATGTAACACCTGCAGTTTTTTTTCCCCTCGGTATATGTAGTTTTTATAATTATGTGTACTAAGGTACAATATTCATGTATATTTGTGTTGAATATTTCTAGTTTTCCAGCTGCATCATAGTGAATGACTTCTTGTTTTTGTCTATATGCTTAAATTGAAGACATATGATCTATTATAAGGAACAGCTTGGGACCTTGGGGAAATGTAATCTTTCTGTAATTTGGATCACCATATTATAAATCACATGGGGGATTACCACAGGAATAAATGGGGGCAATCTGTTTAAGAGTAAAAATCATAATGTATGTACAGTACATTCCTTAGGTAAGATTGACTTTAGCAAAGCCCAATAAAATGACACGTTGAAGTTTTGTTTTTTAGCATGAAGTAAACATATTCTGAGACAAAGTGCAATTGCTCTTCTTTTTTCTTACTCTGTGTTTTTTAAAATATTTCTTCACTTTTCTCTGTTCAAGTGAATAACTTTTGAATAAAAACTTTTTATTTCACTCAGAATTGTATTTTTATATATTTATATTTTTGCTGAATTAGGTTATAATAAAACATTATATGACAGTACAATAATGTTCCAATTAGTCTGCACCTTATACAGTCATGCACAAATCACTTATTGCTTTCAGTTGTAACTGAGAGGTCTTGCACATGCCCCTCCCATAGTGTAAAATAAATGCTGCACTGCTTAACCCTTTCCATTAATACTGTAAATATTGTATATCGAAGTAAAACTGACTCATATGCTAATATTCTTTGAGTAATTAAAGAATTACATATTTCACTGATTTTATATTTTCCCAGATTTTACAGTATTTTTTCCTGGTCCCCTGAAAAATGTAAAATGGGGGTTGTACTTTATACTTTCATTTTCTTAAGTACTGTTGCATTGTTTCATTTGTCGCTAGTGATATATATATATTTAAAATCACTCAGAATAGAAGATGCCTGATTATTTCAGAAATACTCCGGTTGCATGCAATTAGTGTTAAATTCCAACAGGTGGCACAAATGTATTTGAATTTTTATTGAGCCATTTTACATAGGGAAATTACAATATTTTTGTGATCTAGGAAATGAAAAAGGCAAATAATATAGGTGTAGCTATTTTTTGTTTGTATGTTTCAAAGCTAAGAGAAGTGTAGCTTTTTAATACTATCCAATGATTTAAAAAATATTATAATGAGAGAGTGTTAATACTCAAAATTTATAATCATATGTTAAGTATTTTTAGGGGCTAATTTATCAACACAAAGGGGAAGGGGTTACATTTTCTGAAAAAACTTTATTTTGTTATTTTATGCCATGTTTTTTTTCTGCTAAGTTTCATATTTTTATTCCAAGATTCAACACCAACTTGTGCAATGCTGCATTAAACCCAGTGAAGTACTAAGCTTGTTTACATGCTTTTTCTTGATCTTCATGTATACCACAGCTATGGCATGTGTAACTGATGTTAAGACAAAAAGGAAAGTACTACAGCAGACTTGTTTTACAAGTCAGATAAATTAGCATTTGGGTTCAGGGAGAAATTGCTATGAAAATAAGTATATGTATATGTAATGTATATATATATATGATATATCCTTTACAACTTAAAAAACCTGGAAATTTTATAACCAAGCTTTTTTTCACTCTGTGTCAATAAATGATCCCGGTGCCAAAAGATTTAAGGACATTGTAGGGACCCATTGACATAATGTGATGCCATTTGCAGACATTTTCCTAAATCCTCAATACACTTCCATACTTGTTCGTACACTAAAAGCGTAGCAAAACTTGTTTTTGTACTTCAGTAGATTTTGTGAAATATCTTGCTAGCTACTGATTTTTTTTAATCTGAGCTATTAAAACAATAGGAAAATCAGAAATACAAATAATATATTTATCACGTTATTCACAGTTCTTGTGTTTTATATACATTTTCTATTGTAAAATCAAAAGAGAGACATGCAACAGTCAGGCATTATTGTATGTAACTGAATAGGAAATTATGTGTTTCTTGTAACTGCTTTGCCTGAGTATTGCAGAAATGTATCCGTACAATATACAAATTCAGTTTTATTCAACATTGAGTTAAAGCAATTATGCTAGCTTTTTCTTTTCAGTTGAACAAACGCCCTCTGCTGCCAGATTTGCAGATTTCACAAACTAGTGAAACTATTATGGTGAAAGAGAAATATGCAATGCTAGTTCCTATAGTGTCTCACCTAAACAAACATATTTTCATTTTAAATGATTTGCTTTTTCTCTGTAATAATCAGACAGGACCATTTTTGCAATGTTGAGAAAGCTTGCATAAACACACAATGATGGCAAAACAAAAGTTTTTTCTAATGTTTATTTTTATTACTTTATGGTACTTTATTTTTCAGCCCATAAACCTTGTATTTAGAAAATTACAGCTCCCAAGCATTCAAGATATAAAATCCCATACCTTTATTTGCAAAAATAATAATGATAATTTTCACGTTTCTCACCAGCGAATGTTTTTGCAAAACTGCGGCAAAAATTCGCTGCAAAAAAATTGTTGCATGCATAAAAATTGTCGTGCATCAAAATTATTCAGACAGCCATTGACTTTGATGCACTTGGACAAAATAGTCACGCGTATATAAATTGACGCTCGTGTGAAAATTGTTGCACGTCAAAATAATTTTGAAGAGCATTGACTTCAATGCATTTTGCAAATTCTTTCAGCGTTTCACAAATTCGCCAAAGTGAAACGGGACAGATTCACCCATCACTAATGCTGAAGAACTCCCCCCAGTCCAATATTTTTCCCATTTAACATAGCTTTACTGACTGTCAGGAACATTATCGTGACACTCAGAAAAGTTAAACATAATGACATAGATCAAATCTAATAAATGTGTCAATTCATCGACAGCAATTGCATTCTGTTACTTTGAACAGTTGGGCATTTTTATCTTACTTGGTGGAAGGATTCTGTCAATTATTTTTCATGCAGGAAAACATCCAAACAATTACAAGCATTCATAAATCAGTACCCAAATGTAATTCTGTTTATAATACACATTAGCCATGCATAACCCGTAAAATGTAGCAACAGTGCTTGGTGATGTCCTCAGTTATTATTATATGCTCAGTTGTGTCATTAAAACTTGTGTATTATAAGAATAAACAATGGTGTAACTATAGAGAAAGCAGACCCTGCAGTCACGGGGGGGGGGGGGGGGCTGGGGGGGCTGGAGGGCCTGCTTTCTCTGGGACTGGAGGGCCTGGAATTTGGGGTCTGCTTCCTCTATAGTTGTTAAAAACTCCCTCCTCCCCAGCCTACTTGCAAGCAGGTAGGGAGGCAGCAGGCCGGGTATGGGATTACTGTGCATTTTTTTTTTGTGTTAAATGTATCCCCTACCTTAAAATATGAGGCTCCTGGAGAACAATTCACCACTGATCACCAGGCTTCGCTATGTAAAAAATGGTGTAAATTGTCACGTGTTTTTTTTTTGTAGAGTGACTTCCGCTGGAAGCAATGTAAAATAACTGGGGTGTGCACGGTGGTGTAATAAAACACACCATGATACATTTGCCATTTATGTTACACAACTTTTACCATGTTTTATCGTTGAATTTCGTTTTACACAGCATAATAAATAATGTCACAGAAGGGAAGCACATATCTAAAGAATAGGCTAAATAAAAAATCGGGTAACCTTAAAGTGCAGGGCATATTTGACATAAAGCGAGAAATCTTGCCTCTTTAAGAGATTACAGTATTCAGTATATAACCAGTAGCATAACTAAAAACTTACTAGGTCCCACACAAAAGTTCCTACGAAAAAAAAAGAAAAAGATATTAATATAGTGGCCTATTCATGATTCCTTAAGCTTTTCAGCTAGAGCAATCGTCGAGAAAACCTGCTATGACCAAAAATAGGCCCCTTAAACATAACATCATTTAGAACATGAACCTCTTCATATCAGTGTAGAATGTGCATTTATAACTATACATTTATTGTATTCTATGTAATAAAGCAATTTATGTGTGTTTATTTTATTTAGATGTTAAAAAATATAAGTGTGTTTTTGGACATTTATATACAATTAATAAACAAGGCTCTTGGATGACATAATGATTGATGTTTGCTTTAAATGATTGGCAGCTTTAAAACTGCCTACATTAAAAGTCCCATATGGAATGCTGTTCACTTGGCCTCCAACAAGGATTCCTATTCATTTCATTAATGTATTTAAATGAGAAGAATGGAACAATGATGATTGTTGTTTGCCAGTCAGCGCTGGCTATCCCAGATGCTTTAGAAATATAATAAAGGGTCATGTTTGAACAAGAAGGTTAGCCCTAACAAAATGATTTAAAGTTTCATGACAACCAAATGTTTTAAGAGCAGGCAATTTTACAGTGCAAGAATACCATGTAATTAGGTGAAATCAATCATTTGCCTTCACTGGAGCAGAACATACTCAATAGACAAAACTTTTATTATAGAAATAAGAAAATATTTGTGCAAAATGTATAAAATAAATCATGGCTAAAATAGAAACATACCTATATTGATAGCCTATAGGTTTTTGCAGTATGCAATAATGTTGTACAACATGATTTAATCATATTTAATGATTTTTTTTTATTATTATTATCATTATCATAATCAGTTACATATCAGTAATAAAAGATAAGAGCATGGCTTTAAGAGTGGGACAATAAAAAGGTTATTAAAATCCCATATGAGAAGAGAACACTGAGACACTGCTCATTAATTGGAGATGATCTCCAATAACTTTTATAGCCTAAGACTAACTTGAAGGTAGTAAAAAGCGACTGGCAGGATAGTTTATTGTTAAAGACTAGACATTGTGACCTGTCTGGTAACAAAAGGCTCCAATGGGTTAAAATAGTAGTAGCTTTTAGTGATGGGCGAATTTGTCCCATTTCAATTAGCCAAAAAATGTGCAAATTTCCCGCGAAATTTCCAAAACTGCGCAAAATTCACAAAGCAAATTAATTATTTTGAGGTGTGTCAATTTCGACACCCACTGCAATTGTTATACAAGTGCCTATTTTGGCCAAATTCAATGTCAATGGGTGTCCAAATAATTTTGACATACGACAATGTTTGTGCGACTATTCTGACGTCCACCCACATTTTTTTGACGTGGCAGATTTTTCGCCGGCGGATTTTCACTGCAGTTTAGCGGCATAATTGAGTTTAATTATTCAGCGGCATCGAAACGCAGAAATTAGCCGCGGATACTAGCCTGTCAAATTTATTCGCCCATCATTAGGAGCTTTATGTGAGTTAACAGAATTTGCACTGTTTCTAAACATAAAAATGTAAAAAAAAACACAGTTCCCTGTTGTAAAGGGGTACATTAACCTTTCCATACCTTTGCCCCTTCCCTTCTTTATATGCAGTGCATAACTATGAAAACCTCACATGCCATATATATCCCATTCCATCGAAAAAATCCAGCAGCACACTGTTGAATTTGCAAAAGTGTTCAAATGGAGAGTTTATTTAGCCCATAGCATACAAAAAGGCAATGTTTCGAGCCTACCAGGCCCTTTATCAAGCCTGTGAATTTGTATATGCCATTCCATACATCCTTATGCAGTAGGGAAGCTTTTTGCAGCCACTCAGCTACAGTTTTGCAGCTTTTCTATCACCCATATCTAAGAAGTGTGTTAGGGGAATAATACATACAGGGGTGATACATGTGCAGCTCCATGACTTCACCTGCCTGCTTTACAAATATTGCCCGCTGTTTGGTTTGGAAAACTTGCACAAAAAATGTCCATTGACTTAAATGAATAAAATTTTTGGCGATCTGTAATATAGTCACTCATCACTACCCACTGCTCTAACAAATGTTGAGGCAAGAGGGCTCATTTACAAAATATATAGCCATGCATGTGTTGGGCACATATGATTTGTCACAAATATTCACAGAGAGGACCTATTAATAAGACATAGTAATTACTAAATAATATCAATATTATGCAGTCCTAGGCTTAGGCCAGTTCACCATTATTAAAGTGAAATATGGCCCTATGGATATTCAACTAATAGCCCCCAAGTTGACTGCTAAAAAGTAAATACCAAAAATCAAAATCAATGTAAAAAAATTTATTTAACCGTACATGCGAGATATGCAACTGGATTGAAGGCTGCCATGCTAATGTATAGCATCCACTAGCAGGCTCCACATTGGTGAGCAGGGACATGAACACTGGAAACCAGGAGCAGTTCAGCTTCCTGCTCTGCAACCACTCAGTGTAAAAGTGGTTTATACCTATACCTCATCTGTTGAAAAAATATAACAGTGCCCTGAAATATGTATCAAACACATACAGACATTAACATGTATGCGCTGCATGTTTATTTTTCTTATTTAATTTATCTTTATTTTGATTCTATTACATACTTTGATTCAAAATAAATATTATTTCAAACAAAATTCAAAAGAAATGGGAAAAAAAGTATTTAAAATACTATATGTATACTCTTATTTAAATATTCAGCAGTTATTCCTTCTCTAAGAAAAGTAATATAAATATGTATTAGGAATAAAAATGGGTATGATGAGGGTTTTACATACTTATCCATGACATTTCTTCCTCATTTTCCTATTCATCCTGAATGGTATTCTGCAGATGCTTTGATAATGAGGAAAGCCAAGATGATTGGTTTGCATTCTCTCTAGAATCCACTATAATAGAAAATGAGTGACATTTGTTCTTTGGATCCATGCAGAAAATGTTGAAAATCAAGGAACTTGACCTTTTAGCTTCTCATCTAGGCTTGCATAAAACCACTAGAGTTTCTGGCACACAGTAATTAATGTGAACTGTTGTGTGATTCCCCCAGAAGCCTTATGTATCATTTTATCTTGATTTCTATATTTTTCCACTGTATATCTATTATTATTATTATTAATATCTGCTTATTATACATCTTCCATAAACATTTAATACACTTTTTCCATACCACATCTTACTGCAAAATCATGGGCCACTTGTGCTGCAGCAGACATTTAAAGGCACACATATATTTGTGTAATACTAAAAATATTTAATGGATATTATGGTTTTTACATGAATACCTAATATAGTTATACTACAGCTGTAGAAGCTACATTAAGAATTCAATTTAGAACTAATATGGATATTTGTTAGCTTTACATTAGTCTAATTTCCTGCAGTTCTCTTTTGGGTGAGGTGTTAAATTCCAAGCAAATCTTTGCTGGCTTACATTAAACTTGAACTGGAAAGAACAAGTAGGGTGTACAGATCCAAAAGCAATTTAGCAGAAACCAAGCTCATAATGCAAGGGATTCTCTTATTTCAGTGGAACAGTCTTTTCTAAACATGAAACTATGAACTTCCACCAAACTGTTTATGTTTCATTTTTAAGGAGTCTTGTCCACCAAATTTCACAATTTGCTAAAAACACATGACTGTCTTCTGTGAAAACAAATTTAAATTCTTTAGCAACAAATGACACTGATAAAATGCTGTTTATTTCTTATCAATTAAACAACTGAGCATTAGATGTTCAATTTCATTGTAAAGGTTATATGTTCAGTATATAAACATCAAGCCTACAGTATGTCCTTCATATGTAATAGTGCCCTAGCAGCATTTAGCTTCCTAAATTATTTTAGGTGCAAACAAAAGAAACAAAAATGTCAGGGATGATACCCAAGCACCCACATGCCTAAAGGCATCATATGAACCTGCCTTATATTACACAGCCACATACTGTAACTCTCACCTCTCACAATGAAGAGCATAAAAGGTTTTTCATCATGAGAACACTGAGGGTTAAATGCTTTGCTTTTTAATGGTACATTTCTGATATGTCTTTAAGAAGGCCTTGAATATAATTTAGGGGAGCCAAAGTATACAAGGCTTGAGACATACTCCAATACAATCATAGTTTAATGTGCAAAGTGCAGAATTCAGATGTTAATGACCATGTTATTTACCCACAATATTTCCCCCAGAATTCCAGCATAATAAAAGGCACCCATGGTGCTGGATAATGGTGTGTACTTTGTGAAGAATTTTCTTGTTTCAAATCAATTCTATAATGATTTATAGAGAGAAATAGCTACTTAGATGCATCACTTTAGCAATTCAGTTCAAGCATTATTAAGGAACAACAATTTCACACAGAGACAAAAAATATTAACAATGATTTATAAAATCCCACAGTAAAACAACTCCACAGAGTGGTGCAGCCTCCAACAACGTAAATTTTTTCTAATTCATTATACCGTAGCTTCTCTCAGGAAACTGGCACCAATAAAGGAATTCTGTATAAAATAATTAACAGGAGATTAACTATTTGAAAAAGCTCTTTCCCACACTGAAACTAATTGATCCAGCATGAAATTTTTTTTTAATATTAGATAGGAACCATTTAAGTTACCATTTGTACCACTCAGTAAAATATATATACTGAGCTATAATATATGTGCCTCTTAAGTATTTTTATCTAAACCACACATTTTAAAATGGTAAAAGGACTATGCA
The DNA here is from genome assembly GCF_017654675.1 of Xenopus laevis. Taxonomy (NCBI): domain Eukaryota; kingdom Metazoa; phylum Chordata; class Amphibia; order Anura; family Pipidae; genus Xenopus; species Xenopus laevis. The sequence continues at coordinate 70,924,890 of NC_054381.1, forward strand.
AAGTTGAATTCAAAGCAAAATAATTTGTACTTAATATGTTTTTGACTATCACATAGCACTCAGTTCTTCTTGGCAGTTCTTCTTCTTCTAAGTAACAAAAAAGAACCTGGTGTACAAAAGAAATTTACTGGCACTAGTCATCTACTACTGAGAAGCTTCAATAATAATAAGTGCCAAAAGTGACCTTTTACTGACTGCAACATAGCAATACTTGTCAACTATTTTCTAAGCAATAGAAACTGCCTTAAAACAGGAAATGCCTTTGAGGGCCACAATGTAAGAATCTGTGTACAACAATAAAAGTGGTGGTTATACACTGTTAGTGTGCATCAAATTATGAAATATGCAATTCACAAATGTATAATTAGTGTAATTGTGTAATTGTATATATGAGAATATAACAGCAACATCAAATGATGAGTCTGCTTTTCCATGTGGACTATGTTTTAATATGTATAATACTATATTTATATCTATTTATATAACAAATTGCAGGTTTTCTTTGCAAATGAGCTTATTGCCTTCATTTGTGAATTAATTCTCACTATTATGAGATCTGCAGCAGTGAAAATATTGTGAATGAAGGGACTACAGATTCCAGAAGGCTGTGCACTGCAGAGGAAGTGGGAGAAAGAGGGGCCTGGAAAGAAAGTGTATGCAAAAAAAAAAGCCTGCTAAAGGCTAGGTGTGTGGATGCTGTAAGGGAGACAACACTGTTTGGGAAGCGGACTGAAATCCAGTCAGAGCCATTTCAAGTCACCAGCTCCATTCTGACAGTTTGGAAGTGAGATTTGCCGCGTCAAATCAAGTTGGTAACAATCAGACTTTCCTGTAGGGTTGCCACCTTTTCTGGTATTAAAGGTGACCTGTCACCCTAAGATATAACTCCAAATCCTATTTTATAATATTAGTCAAGCAAAATAAACTTCACTTACAATATACAAATTATTTAAATTTTTGTTTCTTTTAGTCTTGCAATTCGCAATATGCCAAAAACTTGCCATATGTGCCAGAATGGGCCACCTGATACCCATGCCCATGCACTGGCTACACAGTTAGATGGTGAGGAGGGAGGAGGAATCTGAGGAGTACAGAGACATGAAATGCACAATGAAAAGGGAAAGTAATTGCTTGTCCACCTTTATGCCTAGAGACATAGAGGAGGGTAAGGCAATATATGATTGACATCTGAGATTTTTAAGCAAGTTTATAATAGTTATGGATATTTAAATTTTAAAAAAATGGGGTTTCATGTCTAATGTGAAAAAGACTTTTGTTATACAGATTTTTTTTGACGCGCGTGCTAAATTTTGTGTGTCTGGCGAATTTATTTGCCCATCAGTATTGGCAATCATATTGCTAGGATACCAACCAATACCAGCGTGTGGGATATATATATTGTATAGTTTTCCTGTACCATAATTAGCTACAGAAGGAAAGGTATGGAAATCCTTCCGTAGTACCCTCAAGATGGCAATTGTGCAAATGCATCTATTATAATATCCTAGGAGCACATAAGACCAGAAATTAACCATATGTGTTCTTCTAGTAGTCCAAACACTGGGCTGAGTAAAATCCACCTGAGTAAAATCATACATTCTACTGTTGACATCTTACAAACTCAATGTTTGGTTGAAAACATCATAACCAACATGAGTGAAAAATTATAGAGTCTTGTATATTATGTATATTCTCAGGATGAAGAACGGGATCTGCAATCACAGGTTTTATAGGGAAAGCAATTTATCAAATTTGATAAAGGTTATTGTTGTTATGTTCGTTATCCAAAACCCAGAACAAAAGTCAAGGTTCAGGTCACAGTTCACGCTTCTGCCTATAACAGCCACCTTTCACCTTGGGAGGAGGCCTTCACTACTCGGTTTATGCCAGGTCTAATAGTGAGAGAACCAGTTCTGGGCAGGCAAGGGAACCAGAATGTGTGACTGGAATATTGGAAAAACCCCGAAATGTAGTCAAAGAAACAGGTCAGGGTCAGGATCTGGGAGAATAGTCAGTAATAGGCAGAGGTTGATTCAATCAGCTATACAAGGACAAGGACAGGCAAAGGTGAAGGCACAGAGAAACAGACTAGAAGCACATCCAGGAACTATCTGCAATAGACCTACCTTGGGCAATGAAAAAACAAACAAGGTGCCTTAAAATTTTTAATTTTCTCGTCAAGCACAATGATGTTTTAAGCAGCATGCCAAATAAAAGAATGCATGCGTACGGACCTGCATGCCAAAATGTAAACGTGACTAAACAGAAGAATGGGGGCATCCGTCGAGGAGAGCGGTGGGCTTCCCCGTCACCTCACTAGACCACCAGGTATTGTTACAATGACCTTTTACCATAAGAACTGTGAGTGCATATATTTCTAAATTTTGGATTGGTGAATACAGTTCCCGACTGCACACAGGCAGCATTGTTCCTTCTAGACGCGAGTGCTGGCTTCTGTGACTGTGTTACTAAGTAGTAATGTTGCCAATTAATGCTATAGAAATCTTAGTAACTCGCAGTGAATTTGAGGGAATTTTCGAAGTAAAAAAATTCGAAGTCATTTTTTGGATACTTCGACCATCGAATAGGATACTACGACTTCGAATTTACTTCGAATACAATTCGAACTAAAAATATTTCGAATATTCGACCATTCCATAATCAAAGTACTGTCTCTTTAACTTCAATACTTTGCCAAATTAAACCTGCCGAAGTGCTATGTTAGCCTATGGGGACCTTCTACAACCATTTTCTAAGTCTTTACACGTGGAAATAATATAGTTTGATTGTACGCTAAAATCGTTTGAATAGTTCGATTCGATTTTACTTTGATTGTTCGATGGCCAAATTCGGTGAAAAATACTTCAACTTCGATATTCGAATTCAAAGTATTTTGATTCGATGGTCGAATTTCGAAGTATTTTACACTTCAAAATTCGACCCTTGATAAATCTGCCCCTTAGTATCTCTGTGGAGATATTAAGACTTCTGTCCTATTTTTACAGTATTAAACAACTCAGCACCTGAATATTAAACCACTTTTCTTCTAACCTTGTCCCAATGTTCTCATAGAACACGTTTTTATATATATTTATATATATATATATCATTCCACATTGACACAACGGAAGGTCAATCTGCAATCTGAGAATACAAGATGGCATACTTATATTATATATATCTATATATATATTTTTATATATATATATAGACAAATACAAGAGTCCTCTGCACTCAACCCATTATCAATATATTTAAGACAGAGACATTTTGTGTATACTGCTACTGAAAAATGCCTTACCCTTTAAACAAAGCAGGGATTGTTTGTCCATTTAAAAAATAGTGGTGAGCACAACTTTCCCTTGTTTTATATATATATATATATATATATATATATATATATATATATATATATATATATATATATATATATATATATATATATATATATTAGGTATTTTTCCTAATATATTTAAAGATTATCATTGGCAAGTTTTGAAATTTATAAGCAATTTATGAAATGGTTACAACTGCATTTCCTAAGTGGGCTATCTTTATGTTGAGGATCCATTCAAGTCTTCTAATGTACGGTATATGCTGGCAATTTTACATATATAAAGTCCAAATACTCTATCCATAATAATATCTTTTATTTCCTAGTAAGTAATATCCAGGTACTCAAATACCACACAAATACCACAAGTTGTGTTCAGAAATCTAGAAATGGGAAGAAACTGTAGGTCATGCTTGACAGGATATGTTGGATTAAGTGTAGATCTGTACATGTTCTGGGAGCTATGAAGGACCCAGATTTGTTCCTTAAGAAATTGTGAGACTGGATATATTTAGATATAAATTAAACTATAGATCCATGGGCTAGACAACAATCAATAATGGAAGAAAGAACACCCCTAATTACACATATTTCAAAAGAGGAGTTTTCTGGGATTAAAGCTATATGAAATGATTTTTCATAAAACATTTCAAAGCAATATTTTCTCCAGTGACCTATAAGAGCTGAATTCAATCTCTTATGGGCTTGAGTTCCAGAAATCAGGCTTTGAAACAGATTGCACACTAAGGAATGGAATCCCCATGTTGCTTTTAGTTTTCAGATTCAATTTTGTTGATGTATAGCTCAAAAGCTAATGAATGCTGAATGTTCTCTTTTCCTTTTAACTGAGGATAATACTAATACCAGAACTATGAATTTTGCATTTTATTAAGCAATGATTAGAGAGAACAATCTCAGCATGTCCCTTTTATTTCTGTTGAAATGACAGATTCTTCTTTTTATTAACTTGGTATTAAAATTGGGTGACCATCAGTGGGTAACATATAAGGGGCAGATTTATCAAAGGTCAAGGTGAATTTTCGAATGCAAAAACTTCAAATTTCGAGCTATTTTTTGTATACTTCAACTAGGGAATAATCCAAATTCGATTTGAATTTGCAAAAAATTAAAAAATGAGAATATCAAAATGTATCATGTACTGTCTCTTTAAAAATTCGACTTCGACCATTCGCCATCTAAAACCTGCCGAATTGCCATTTTAGCCTATGGGGGACCTCCTAGAACCTATTTGGTGGACTTTGAAAAATCAAAGTTTCTTTTGGGAAAAACTTTAAATCCAATTCGATCGAATGCGCTATTAATTCGATTCGAACAATTCGAATTCGTCCAAATACGGACCTATTTGATCGAAAACGGATCTATTGGACCCAAAAAAACGTCAACTTAATTTCGGTTGGTCTTTTTGAATTCAAATTTCTAAGTTTTTTTAATTTGAAATTTGACCATTGATAAATATGCCGTGGTCAACATAATAACATTCACAAAATGAGATGATTGATTGAGTCAACCATAAAATACAGCCTTCTGACTGGATGTCATGGTATGCTAGATATGGTGAAAAGTATGTTTCTGTTGAAGTCACAGATAACAACCAATCAGTAGTTAGTATTTACTAGTTAGTTGTTTAATTACAAACATCTGAATAGTTGCTATAAGTTACTAGACCTGGACAAACTTTGCACTTTTATGACAATACTCACAACACATGTAGGTGCTGTTTTATTGCTGAATCATTTTTAATGCAACTTGGGTTGTCTTGTTTTCTTCAAATGTTCATAGGCCTCATTTACAAAGCAGATGTATGTATAAGGCTATAGTAAATTGGAGAGGCACTTTTCTCCAGATCTATGAGCTTTACCATATATCTGCCCCAGGCCTGGACTGGGAGTCAAAATAGGCCCTGCCATTCCAAGTACGCAGAGGCCCAAACAGCCCCCTACCAGCCCAAACAGCCCCCAACCAGCCCACTCTATGGTAACTTTCTATGGAACCATACAGCAGCCCTTCTGGCATTTGCCAGAACCCACAGATTGCCAGTCCGGGCCTGATCTGCCCGGATAAGTCTCTGAATCATGAGTGAGCCCTCACAATGGTGTAGAGGCAGGGTGTTGTTGAACAACAATTATCATGCAGTACACAATGGTTCTTAACTTAACCATCAGACTGATTTATTTAACCGAGGAGTTTATCAAAATAAAACAGGAACACAAAATATTTGCGAATAGTCATATATTTACAGCACCAATGGTCAGTATATATCCCCGCAGGTTAAGAGAGAGCAAAATGATAATTGTCTTCAGTGGGCTACAGCACTAAAGGAAACTGTCCATATTAATGCACGATAAATCCCCAACAGGTCATAACCAATAGTTAAAATCATTGAATTATTTTTTTTATTTTTACGGTCAAAGGAGTTTTCAGTTTTTAATTGCAGATTATGCAAAATTATACCTATTCAATAATACATTTTATTCTTCTATGAAGCTTGTTTAAAATTAAAATCTTATGGAAAGTCAAACTATTTCTTATCCATCTTTTTCTTCTGGTAAAATCAAAGAATTATTTCTTGTGCTTATTTTTCCTAGGCAATGAGTATCTAAATGGCCTTTGTAGTTTATATTATAAATTGAAAATTTCACACAGGTAATGAAGAGTTATGGCTTTTGCTCCCATGAGTAAAACTCCAATTCCATTTTAAGAGGCTAATGTGTTCCATATTAGAAATAATGTGCCATGGACAGCCAGGTGGCTGATTATGCAAGATGTACATTATTTCACTCATAGCCCAGTTCTGATTCATTTAGCATTTTAATACACAACTTATTATCATGGATTAAAAATATCTGTTGCAATATATTTAACTTCCAGAAACATTGTATTTAAACTTTCAAAAAAATACACAAGCTGTAACTGGCTTCCAGATTTGTGCAACAAATGTACATTATTAAATTGCAATACTCTGTCATAGACCCAGACTGCATTATTTATAGGCTTCCTTACTAATTACCCTTATTTTTTTCATTTGAATTACATACTGTTTTATTTTCTCTTTATTTTACCTTTCATTATTTTTAAAAATATGGTGGTATAACCACTTCACAATCCTTTTCCATATTCTTCTTTTAATTCATGCGAGAACTGCCATTTGATTTGCATCAGCTGAAATATTATTTATCGTTAATAAAAGGGAAGAAACTATCCAGGTAAGGCAGTACTAATGATATTGGATTGATGTAGGTGAAGATTGTCTCATTTGAGGTACAGGTATGGTACCTGTTATCCATGCTCAAAACGTCCAATAGCCAATAGGCTGGTTTTGCTTCCAATACGGTTTAATAATAGTTTAGCTTTGATCAAGTACAAGGTACTGTTTAATTATTACAGAGAAAAAGGAAATCATTTTTAAAAATGTGAATTATTTGGATAAAATGGAGTCTATGAAAGATGGCCTTTCCGTAATTCGTAACTTCCTGGATATCGGGTTTCTGGATAACAGATCCCATACCTGTAATATGCTGATCTTTCTAGCATATTATGCAAATAAACAATATGATATGTCCATTATAAATTAGGTTTCATATTTTACCATCCTCATATGGAACCATACATGAAATTAAGACATCAGAGTATATTTAATGAAATTGTGTCTTCTCAAAAATAAGAAATCAAGCATACCTCGATAAGGTCCAAAATGTGATAACTATCATTACTCAGTAAAAATTAACAGAGGGTTGATAAATCAGCCCCCCCCAGAGTTAAAATGTCCAAAAATAGCCCCATTTACAAAGCTACATATAAACACCAGAAGAGGAGATTTTCATATCATTGTCACCATTTATCACTGTACATAAGTGAAATTTTAGCAATGAACAATGCCATGCTATGTTTGCTGCAGTACTTAGGCCAGAAAAACCTTTTTGTAGATATATTTTTTTTATTTTAGAATGTGTGAATTATAAATAACAGCATACATGTGTGCTATCCAGAGGAGGCAGTGGAGTGTCAACTTATTAAGTTGTCCTCACAAAAACAGGTGGTGGGCTTGAAGATATATAATTATTGGAAACAGTGAATGTGCAAATGGTAGGAAGATGGGAGATAAAACTATGAAAGGACAGTGGCAAAAAGTATAAGAAAATGGAAAGTTTGAAAGACAAGACATACAGAGGGCAAAGGGGATTGGGAAGATTTATACAATTTTAAAGGGGTGGTTCACCTTCAGGTTAATTTTTAGGGGCAAATTTACTTATGGTTGAATACCGAGGGTTAATTAACCCTCGATATTCGACTGCCGAATGGAAATCCTTCACCGCAATTCGTTCGATCGAACGAAAAATCATTCGACCGAACGAAAAATCCTTTCGACCGAACGATTAAATCCTTCGAATCATTCGATTCAAAGGATTTTAATCCATCGATCGAAAGATTGCTAAGCCTATGGGGACCTTCCTCATAGGCTAACATTGACTTCGGTAGGTTTTAGGTGGCGAACTAGGGGGTCGAAGTTTTTTTTAAAAGAGACAGTACTTTGACTATCGAATGGTCGAATAGTCGAACGATTTTTTGTTCGAATTGTTCGATTCGAAGTCGAAGTCGTAGTCAAAGGTCGAAGTAGCCAATTCGATTGTCGAAGTAGCCAAAAAAAACATTTGAAATTTGAAGTTTTTTTTATTCTATTCCTTCACTCGAACTAAGTAAATGGGCCCCTAAGTATGTTATAGAATGGCCAATTCTAAACAACTTTTCAATTGGTCTTCATTATTTATTTTTTATAGTTTATGAACTATTTGCCTTCTTCTCCTTTCTAGCTTTCAAAAGGGGGTCACTGACCCCGCCTAAAAACAAATGCTCTTTAAAGCTACAAATGTATTATTATTGCTACTTTTTATTACTTGTCTTTCTGTTCCAACCCTCTCCTATTAATATTCCATATTCCCATGCAAATCAATGCATGGTTGCTTGGGTAATATGGACCCTAGCAACCAGATTGCTGACACTGCAAACTGGAGATCTGCTGAATAAAAAGCTAAATAACTCAAAAACCACAAATAATAAAAAAGGAAAACCAATTGCAAATTGTCTCAGAATATCACGCTCTGCATCATACTAAAAGTTAATTTAAAGGTGAACAAACCCTTTAACTGTTTGTGAGAAACTGTAACTAAAGAAACTGTAGTAGCATGAAGTAAATTGAAGAAATGATGGCTTACAGTCTTAAATAGAAGGACAACTAATTCCTAAAAAATAATATGGCCACAAATACAATACTAGAATTGGACACTAAATGGACACTTGGCTGTCTAAATTGTGTTACCTTTAAAGGAATTTTTGATTTTAGTGATGTACACTTGATAAAGGGCATGTGTGCCAGAAACATGTAGTGAGGTACATTGCTAATAAAAGCACTTTGTAACAGAGTTCAGCTCCTCAGTTTCCTCCATATTATTTACATTGTTTTTCCTCCAAGTTGTGCTAAGGATAGGAGCGCAGAGGATTATGCAGAAGAGGATTAACCTTTTGCTCTTTATGTTATGGCTCTAAATGTATTGTATTGTTGCTTATCAGCATCACAGAGCTTGTGCTATGAATCAATAGTAAAGAAAATGGGGAGCTAATGGCAACAGATTTGAAGACACAGGAGCACTGTGGTGCATATTAGCTGGCTGAGGACATAAGGTGACCTGTTTATAATCTTTGCACAGTACAGAATGATTTACACAGTGAACATATTGTATTTTCCCTGTACCTGTTTATATTTATAAGATAGGCAAGATTGGAGCACACTGAGGGGCATATTTATCAAGGGTCGAATTTTGAATTGAAAAAATGTCGAAATTTGAATTCAAAAAGGCTAAACGAAATTACGTTTTTTTTGGCCGAATAGGTCAGTTTTTGATCGAATAGGTCCAGAACTTTTTAAATATGACATAATCACACATTGTGATCATATATACGCAAACACTTTGGTGTTGGAAAAATATTTGTTTAACATTTGTGCACAATGACCACGCACACTCGCCATGTTGTTCTTATTTGCTATCCATTTGCTAATATTTCTGGACTATAAGCATCTCACTGCAATGTGCAAAAAAAAAAAAAACGTACATAGCAGTCCAATATTTAAGCATTTAGGGGAAAACTTGAGAAAAACAACCATATGCAAATATATATGCACTGCACAAACATTGGGGCAGATTTACTAAAGGGCAAAGTGACTAACGCTACTGTTCAATGGACTTCGTCGATTTACTAACGGGTGCAGGCGTCACATCGTTAGCGAAGGAGATAGATGCTAGCAGTGATTCGCACGCTATTGAATGATAGTGCATCTTCGATTTGATTTGCTCGCATTGCCGAAGTAACACTAGCAAAAATTCGCCATCGTTTGGCACCCTGGACACAACTTTACATTTCAGTAAATTAGCATTGTCTGAGCGAATTTTCACCTGCTGAAGTGTTGCAATAGGTGCGAAACCGGAAAATTTTCGCCACTTAGTAAATTTACCCCATTGTGTAGCATTTCTACCCTAAGGGGCAGATTTGTCAAAGTGAATTTTTCGATTTGAAAAAATTTGAATTTTGAGCTTTTTTTGTGTACTTCGACTAGGGAATAGTCCAAATTCATTTGAATTTGCAAAAGATTCGAAAATTCGAATATCGAAATTTATCATTTAATGTCTCTTTAAAAATTCGACTTCAACCATTCCCCATATAAAACCTGCCGAATTGCTGTTTTATCCTATGGGGGACCTCCTAGAAACTATTTGGAGTCAATTGGTGGAAAAACTTTGAATCAAATTTGATTGAATGTGCTATTCCTTCAATTTGAGCGATCTGAATTCAGCCAAATACGGACATATTTGATCGAAAACTGACCTATTCGACCCAAAAAAAAATTCGACTTAATTTCGGTTGGTCTTTTTTAATTCAAATTTCAAAGTTTTTTTCAATTCGAAATTCAACCCTTGATAAATATGAAGTTAGAGATAGCCACAGTTCTCTAGAGTGAAATTCCACCACTCTCTATTGATTTCTATGGGATTTAGAAAAGTTTATTTATCAAAGGATGAACTTTCACTTTCACCCATTGATAAATACTCTTTCGAAAATCCCATTGAAATGAATGGAGAATGGTGGAATTTCACACTAGAGGAATGTGGCTATCTCTAACTTCACTTTTTGATAAATATACCCCAAAGACAAGGCATGTTTATGTAATTACCTTTGTGTTCCTGGGATCAATAAAGTTCTATGGATAAAGAGTCAAACACAAATATTTCCCTTTTAGTAAAAGACTGGGGATATCTGTATTTTTCTAACCAAAGCCTCCCTTGTTTACTTTAGCCATCATCCAGGCCTTGCCTACTTGCATTCTTGCTTAATTTACTAGCAGGCATACTGGTTTCTGAAACAGCAATGTGAGGAGCATGTTTATAAAAAATTGTGTAGAGGCCAGAAAAACATTGTGTGTAATGGTGACTAATTGTCATTGCTATGACTATCATGGCTTCCTCTGAATATGAGTAATTATTTATGTCTGTGTATCTGGCAGTTCTGTTACTGTTTATGCATTTTTTCACATAGGCCCAACTCAATAGACATGCCAAAAAAGAGGGCATGTTAAAGAAGAAACTCCAATTCATTGGAGTTGCCAAAAAATTAGATATCACTCAATGGATTAAACTGCTAAGTTTTTAAAGCAGCTTCGCTGTCTCTTCTAGGTATCCCCTCTAGACTTAGGGGCCTATTTATGATTGCCCAAGTTTTCGTGCTCAGGCAATTGTAAAGGGAACTATGCATGAGTTTATTAATCACACTGGGTTTTGTGCCAAAAAAACATGGCAATCTTTGTAAGTTTGCCTGGCTTTTATAACAAAGATAAACTTTGGCACCTAGAAACTCCAGCAGGTTTCCTTTACCATTGCCTGAGAAAGAAAGCTTAAACAATGATAAATGATCCCCTTAAATTTGTGCCTATTGGGACACCTGGGAGTGACACCAAAATGGTGGTGCTGCTCTGCTTGGAAAAGTTCCTTGGACCCGTGCATAATAACATAACAGAAGTATGACTATGCAGATTTTCACTCATCCAGGTCATGGTATACCTAATATAAGTAATTCTAAAACAACTGGACTTGAAGACGTTTCACTACTCATCTGAGCAGCTTCTTCATTGAAGAAGCTGCTCGGATGAGTAGTGAAACATCTTCAGTGATTACTCAGCAAGTTCAGTTGTTTTAGACTTACTTATATTAGATATAACATAACAGAAGTACCACCCAGTGGTAAAAACTTTCATTAAGCGGTGCCAACATTTTCGCACCTACACGTACAGTGTATATAGAGTTTCCTTGTCCTTTAAGACTGGGACAGAGTGGTGTAAATGAAAAACAATTTCTGTATAAAGCTAAGTAAATGTGTTGGTGCTATATTAATAAAGGATAATAAATAATATATAGGGCCTCAAATAATCAAACTGTTTATCCGATTATCATAAAAGTGCAGTCTGCAAACATCATCATGCATATTTAACAGGACACAAATAATAGTTACTATTCAAAGTGCAATGGTTCCACTCTTGGATTATTTTTTTATTCTAGAAAGAGGTTTTCTAAATGTGTCTAAATGAATAATAACATTTCATACATTTCATTTTACTGTAGTAAAACCAGAAATTTCAAAGTTCCCTTTCAGTAATGCTTAGGTTGAATTTTTTGCATTTTACTACTCTTCCTCTTTTTGATTTTCCAGCCTCTGTTTTTAATCTGAATTATATCTCTTTCTTATGGAAGCTGAACTCTTGCTTTGGGCTATCCAAGTCTATAGAGTTCTTCCTAATAACTATTGTTCCATGTTATACTTTACTTTCTTACAAGTGTATTAAATCTCTTTTATTCAGCGTATCCCATTCTTTATAATTAATTCAGTTATGTTTTATTCATCCAATTTCCATTATTTCTATGTAACTATGACTGCACTTAACATCTGTTTTAATTTTTTTGTCTTTTAGATTGCAATTCATTTTTGTAGAGTCCAAAGAGCTCTCAGACTGGAGCAAATTTTTTCTTTCTCATGTTTCATCTGTGGAAGGATCTGCTGATACATTGAGTTTATGAATAGATTGATTTCATTTTTTTTAAACATGTTTTTCTTTATGGTTATGACATAATAAACACTGTGTTACAATTGTACAAATCTTTTAAAAAATTAACAAGTTTTGTAGTAAGTTTTGTAGTTATAACAAATATAAGAACATTTAAGTAACATTTATAACTTTCGGCTTATCTGAAGAATTTATATATATATATATTCTTAAATGTCTTCATTTCTAGTTAAATAAAAGGTCTTTTTTCATAGTGAACCTTAAGGGGCCGATTCACAAAGGGTCGAATATCGAGGGTTAATTAACCCTCAATATTCGACTGGGAATTAAAATCCTTCGACTTCGAATATCGAAGTCGAAGGATTTTAGCGCAAATAGTGCGATCGAACGATCGAAGGATTATTCCTTCGATCGAACGATAAAATCCTTCGAATCGAACGATTCGAAGGATTTTAATCTAACGATCGAAGGAATATCCTTCGATCAAAAAAACTTAGGAAAGCCTATGGGGAGCTTCCCCATAGGCTAACATTGAGTTCGGTAGCTTTTCGATGGCGAACTAGGGGGTCGAAGTTTTTTCTTAAAGAGACAGTACTTTGACTATCGAATGGTCGAATAGTCGAACAATTTTTAGTTCGAATAGTTCAATTCGAAGTCGTAGTCGAAGGTCGTAGTAGCCCATTCGTTGGTCGAAGTAGCCCAAAAAACACTTCGAAATTCAACGTTTTTTTACTTCAAATCCTTCACTCGAAGTTAGTGAATCGGCCACCAAGTATTCCTGGGACTTATAAATCAGATGTTACCCAGTATAATGATAATAAAGGTATATGCAATTATTGGGTAGCCTCTCAAATCAAGGGGCTATACCTCCCTTACCCCTTGTCCATAATCTCTATTTGAAAATACTCTAACCATGTTCAGCCTATAGGGGGTGTTGGGGTCAATTTCCACAGTCATTGTGGAAACATCAACGACCCTATTTCATGTGGGTAATAATTATCTATTGCATGCATTTTTGAAACCTTAGTGCTATGTTTCTTCCACAAACAGATAGCAATAGCAGCAGTAAAAATAAAATAAAACTATTGAACCTTGCTTACTTAACAACAGCAGTTTATCTGTAATTGGGTTGTTTTTCCAAAATCGAACAATACACAGTACCACATTGTGTTCATTTTAACAGCATATATTGTTGCTGCTCCAGAAATGAAAGGGAACCAGATACTAGAATCAATATCGTTTTCAAAAGTCAGATGCTGCTAGGGTGCAACAATTACCTTACTGCTTAGAGCCAATTCAAATATTTGGCCTGAAACAAAAACCCACCCTCTTTCCATTTGTGTCAGACCCTTAACATATTGTGTATGTCCTAAAATGTCTTAAACAGAAACAAATATCGAGTAATTGCTTAATTGTTTAAGAAATGGCACATTCATCAAAACAGATCAATGTGTCAATTCGTCAGAACCGAAACTAATGCATTGAGCACTCAGTTTCAAAGCTTTTAAACCATGCTTCCATTATATGAATTTATTGATACCATAGAAGACTTTGGGGACAATTTAAAGTTTTCCTTTTTTATCAGTTGTAATAATTCTTATAAATAGATATTAACTGGTTTAGAAAATGCCCTCACATTTACAAGTACATGCAGTAATCTATGTAAAAATTAATTTCCTAAATTCTGAAAATGAAAACATAGCTTAATTCTAAATATAATTTTCTCTGTGAATAACACTAGAACACAAAAGTGGTTGATTTTCTTTTTTTTTACATGCAATGTTAATTTTTAGCAGTAGTGCAAAATCATGAAAAACAGCTATTGACACCAAAGCACTTATCGAAATGTCAGTATTTTGCACTTTTTTCACAAAATACTGACAGGCAAAAGGCTACTGTATGGGTACCTTATGCTACTGTGCAGGATAGCACTGAAGCATATACAAGATGGATTCCATGGGCAAAATATCTTGCGTATCTGAACTTTTAACATATTTAGGTCATATCTATTCCCATGGTATCTCCCTAACATGCCCTGTAATCACTTGCATAGAGGATCCTTTGCATGTACATGTTTAATAAATTAGACATGGTGATAAGTGGAGCAATGAGCTTGTGCGCTTGAGCATCAAAACTGTGCACCCATTGACTTCTGTTCTCAAGCCACTACATGTACCTGTTTAATGAACACTCACAATATTGCATTTGTTTTGTACTGGATGCAACTGCTGCTTACACTATGCTTACCTGCAATTATGCTGGAATTGTGGGAAAATATGCTGCATTCTGGGAATATTGCACTTTGCACACTGCACCTGCATGTAAATGACCCTTACTGTCTTTTTAAGGGAAAATGTGTAGAACAAAATCTCTATAAGACTCATTTACAAACTGAAACTCAGCGTGCAAAGTGCAAAAAAAAACAATTTGCCCTCTTTTTTGTTCCTAGTAGGCTGCATTTCAGTGTGTAGCCATGCTCAAAATTGAGATCTGCCTGCATTAGGTATCTCCCAATTCAATTGATGCTGGCCTGGGGCGGGGGGTTGCAGGTAGGCATCTCCCCTACCTGCCTATACCTTGCCACAAGGTATGGAGTAGCAGATGCTGAGCCCTGAATTTTACATCTGCTGTTCAATGCAGAGCTCAGGGCACAAGTGCTCCTAAACAGTAAGAGGCATATTCTTGTGCTTCTTAGTATTTCATGTTCTTGCACTTGTGCTCACAGGGTAAAGAATGAACCCTTATATTTTTAATTTAAGACCAAGAGCTAGAACTGAGTTAGGACATAAATAATTCTTACCACGCTGATATAAAACAAGTCAGGCTTTTCTTCCATACTGTCTTTCTTTTTCTTAAATTTTATTCTGAAATTTTATAAAAATAAATATATAAAATAAGACAAATATAAAATGTAAACCTACAGTATTTATGCCATGTCTGCATGTACTAACAGCTACAATCAGATTGAACTGAATAAATTAATGCATCCTAATCTACCAACCTAACACCGCTGTTGCATCAGTTTATCAGTTAATACCACACTTGGGTGTCATTTATCATTCTTGTTCTCTTGGTCTCCATAATAGTAATATTAGAAACCTACCTGCTTATTTTATAAGGTGATTGTGACCTGGTGTGTTAGTTATAAAAATATACACGCCCCTACCTTTTCTGCTCTGTTTACCTCTCTTTCCTACATTCCTCCTTCTCTAATGTTCTTGTTATATTAAGTTGAAATTCAATAAAGAAAATTTAAAAAATTCAATTCTCAAAACTTGTGGAGAACTGAATTAAAGGTGGATGTACACTGCATGATAGTTTTTGGTGTCTCACTGACTGGCCCATGGTCTGAACAGAAACAGTGTGGACAACTTTTTATGTTTATATTCATTTGTGCCAATAGCCCTATCATTCAAAACAGCAGAAAATGAAGAAGAGCTACAAATGATCTACCATGCACTGGCAGGCATAGTGGATAATCTTATTACATTTTCAAGTACATCACAATTGGTGAATTTACCAATATCAGTGGTACAAAACAACCAATCAGCAGCTAGCATTTATCAGCACTTTAACACAAGGGAAATCGCATATTTTTGAGGTTTTGTGTAAAAGTTAATATGCAAATACTACACACAGTGACACTTAATGTGACAACTTCTATACTAGGTTTATTGAAGATTAAATATTTTAATATTTACACAAACAAATAAAAATGTTTCTGCCCCACATTTGTAGAAACATCAGTGTCAAGTATCCAAACTCAAGGATATCATGTTGCTTATGATCGTCTTTTTTCCTTTGGTTTATGTTTAGCTCCTAAAATCATGATTTTTCAGTTCACTGTGTATCATTAATATGAGATAAGAATTGTAATATTTTACTCAAGCCTTCTTCTCAAAGTCCATTGGAATGTGCAAAAACAAATACATAGCTTTAAATAAAACAAGACTAACACTACAATAAACAGCAAAAAACAGGTTTAGATGTTATATCGGAGCTCACCCTTCTTGTGCGGCGTCTCTACCTTCAGTCGCAGCTCTCGCGGGATCCTCCTCACCTCGTTGAGGAGGTAACTTCAGTGCACAGATTTACCCACGTTTCACGGCGCAGAGCGAAGGAATCACAGGAGACGGTATTGCTCAATTTTCTTGCGGCTTTATTTGGCACATCTAGTGAGTTTCTAGCAGTGGGTTGGTGTGGAAAACCTACGCGTTTCGTGCCCTCTTTCCAGGCACTTCGTCAGGGTCTGAGAGACCCTGACGAAGTGCCTGGAAAGAGGGCACGAAACGCGTCTGAGAGGCCCTGACGAAGTGCCTGGAAAGAGGGCACGAAACGCATAGGTTTTCCACACCAACCCACTGCTAGAAACTCACTAGATGTGCCAAATAAAGCCACAAGAAAATTGAGCAATACCGTCTCCTGTGATTCCTTCGCTCTGCGCCGTGAAACGGGGTAAATCTGTGCACTAACACTACAATGCTCCTAGTGTTTTTGTATTCAAAGACTAATTTGCATTGGCAGTCAATTCTATAGATAAAACACTCTACAGAGAACAATTATCCTGATTTAGATAACTTTCATTTGATCAATATCAATTTATGTCCCCAAGCTCAACATGCAATGTACTCTAAATAAAAATAGAGTTAATCAATGGAGCTTTGTACATTTCCCCATATGTCTTTTGTCCTGTATGTTACGGAAATTAAAACTTGTTAAAAAAAAAAAAAAAAAAATATATATATATATATATATATAAAAAAATTAATAAATATATATATATATATATATATATATATATATATATATATATATATATATATATAAAAAAGATATAGTTAAGAGCACTCACGGGTATTGTGAAAAAGGCTTTTATTGGAGTATTACAATCTACCCCACATCAACGCGTTTCGGTTCTCTCTGAACCGTCGTCAGGATGCACACAGAAGTCATCACGTGATACATAAATACAAACATCAACCAATCAGTGAACAGTGTTAATTAATTAATCATGCTGGTGAGTGTGTTCTGCATTAACGTGTCAGCATCAATTGCAATATTCACTATCAAAAGTCAAAATACGTGTATAAAATGTAATGTATATGGAAAAAATTGACCACATTAAAAAACATTAAAAATGGTGAATCATCAAATTTTTAAAAACATGTAAAACTGTGCAAATAACAAATTGCCAAACCAGGATTGTCAAGGATATCCATATATTAAAACTGAAAACATGGAAAAAATTGAAAACATGGAAATTCTTCAAAAAATATTTTAAAAATATTTTTAAAAATATTTTTTAAAGAAATAAGTTAATTAACCAGATGCAGCGGAGTTAGAGGGTGCATTCTTACTGAGTTGATAGCAACACCTCCCAAGCCTTATAGGATTCTACCCAAAATACTAGCCTATTCATAAGAAATAAGTTAATTAACCAGATGCAGCGGAGTTAAAGGGTGCGTTCTTACTGAGTTGATAGCAACACCTCCCAAGCCTTATAGGTTCTCCTGAGATTGCTTTAGATGTACCTGTATTCTCTTTTGTCAAAGCTCTTTCCAATTCACTATCCAGGAACTCCTTTTGATAGCCACGCTGTACAAATCTCTCACGCATTTCGTATGCCTGTTGTCAGGGCCGCCATCAGGGGGGTACAGGGGGGACTATTGTCCCGGGCCCTGGTGGTTTGGGGAGTTAAGGGGGGCCCGGCCGTGCTGCATTAACTTGCACTTACTTGCATTTACTTGCACAGCCGGGCCCCTGCATCGAGCTCCGATGACTGGCTTCATGTGTTCTGATTCGCCATGAAATTTAAGTCCCGGTAAAGCCACATGCGGATTGGTTGGGAGAAGTTTGAACCTCCCCTCTACTTTAACCAATCACCATGCGGGTTTACCGGGACTTAGATTTCACTGGCGAATCAGAGCACAAGAAACTGAAGATACCGGCATCTGAACTCCCTGGCTAAGGTACGTGCAGTTTTTTTTTTCTTTTAACTTGTGGGGGCCCTGACCAATTGTTTATTTATTTATTTTAAATGTATGGGGGCCCTGGCTAATAGTTTTTTTTAAATGTGTGGGGGGCCTTTGCTATTTTTTTTTATTTTATTTTTTTAAAATGTGTGGGGGCCCTGGCTAATTGTTGTTTTTTAAAAAATGTGTGGGGGCCCTGGCTCATTGTTTATTTTTAAAATGTGTGGGGGCCCTGGCTAATTGTTTTTTTTAAAATCTGTGGGGGCCCTGGCTAATTGTTTTTTTTTAAATCTGTGGGGGCCCTGGCTAATTGTTTTTTTTTAAATGTGTGGGGGCCCTTTGCTAGTTTTTTTTAAAGATGCGTGGGGGCCCTGGCTAATTGTTGTTTTTAAAAAAAAATGTGGTGGCCCTGGCTATTTTTTTTAAATGTGTGGGGGCCCTGGCTCATTATTTATTTTTAAAATGTGTGGGGCCCTGGCTAATTGTTTTTTTTTAAATGTGTGGGGGCCCTTTGCTAGTTTTTATTTTTTTAAAGATGTGTGGGGGCCCTGGCTAATTGTTGTTTTTTAAATGTGTGGGGGCCCTTTGCTAGTTTTTTTTAAAGATGCGTGGGGGCCCTGGCTAATTGTTGTTTTTAAAAAAAAAATGTGGTGGCCCTGGCTATTTTTTTTTTTTTTTAAATGTGTGGGGGCCCTGGCTCATTGTTTATTTTTAAAATGTGTGGGGGCCTGGGCACCAAAGTTATTTTTTTAACTTGTAGGGGGGCACTTAATGTTTTAATGCAAGTGTCTTGTGTGGCCTTCATACTAAGGGAAGGGTGGCGAGGGGGGCCCAGAAAATTTTGTTGTGCGGGGCCCCGTGATTTCTGATGGCAGCCCTGCCTGTTGTTTTGCCAGTTCAGAATCAGTATTGTCACGGAAAACCCTCAAAAATTGTGTATATGGTATTGATCTCAAAATAGAGGCAATACTGTGTTTCTATCCGTGTCTTTACGGTAAAGTGTAGTGCCCACACCACTCAATGTACGAAAAATCCTGATGTCCAAAAAATCAACTGTATCACGGTCAGAGGTCAAAGTGAACTTGACCGGACTAGAAAGGGCATTCAATTCGGCAACAAATGTTCGGAGTCCAACGTGGTCCCCAGCCAAATCAGGAACACATCATCGATGTATCTCTTATAGAGAAATAATTGATCAGAATACTTAGAGAAGATGTGTTTCCTTTCAAAGAAATCCATAAATAAATTTGCATAGGAGGGGGCCACGTTGGACCCCATTGCCGTGCCCGTCAGTTGCAAATAAAAAGTATTTTCAAAGCGAAAATAATTCCGGGTGAGTACCATTTCCAATAAAGAGCAAAGAAATTCAACAGGTAGATCCACAATATGTCCATTGATCAAAGCCGTCCTACATGCTGAGACACCCTGATCCAGAGGTATAATAGTATACAGGCTGGATACGTCAAGTGTAGCAAAAATGGTATCATCTGGAAGTGTGCCCAGTGTAGCTAAAATTTGAAGAATGGCCGGTGTGTCAGCTATGTAGGAGGGCATCGTCAGACATAACGGTTGTAAAAAAGTATCCAAATAACAAGCAATATTGGAAAGAAGAGACCCACGTGCAGAAATAATAGGTCGGCCTGGCGGTGAGGTAATAGATTTATGAATTTTCGGCAACGTGTATATGATTGGACACCTGGGAAACTCCACAGAAAGATATTGGCAGCATTTTTCACTAATCCACCCTGTCACTACGTCTGTGTTAAGGTGTGTATCTATCTCTTTTTTAAACTTCACGGTTGGATCCCCTTGTAATTGCATGTATGTTTGTTTATCAGAGAGTTGTCCGAGTAGTTCATTTCTATAAAATGAGCGATCCAATAAAACTATAGAACCCCCTTTATCGGCCGGCCGAATGATTAATTCATGATCATTCTTGAGAGTCTGTATAGCGTCTCTCTCCATTTTGTTCAAGTTAGAATAAAATTTATCCTGTTTGGACATCATGTTTTTAAAGTCTCTCTGCACTATACCACAATACGTTTTTATTGAGGTCGGTGTATTAGGGGGTTCGAACTTACTGACAGGGCGAAATTTTTCCACTTGAGTATCAGGCTTGTCTTTATAATAATCTTTTAATTTCCATTTCCTTTGGAAGCGGTATAAATCAATTTCCAGATTAAATTCATCAGTCCGCTGAACTTGGACAAATGACAAGCCCCTACTCAGTAGAGAAACCTCGCCCTGTGTCAGCAAGTGTTTACTCAAGTTGAATATTACATGTTCATCTTTCTCGGTGGTCTGCCTCGGCGGTTTGTACCCCCCTCTCCTGGTATGCTTCCTTTTCCTTTTGCATCCCCTAAAAAATGAGTGCGAGTTACAACCCCACTGGGGATGTTCTCTTGCGAGGCACATACCACGGGCCCTTTAGGTGTATCAGTATCAGAGGTGGGTGAGTCCCCAGAACTATCTACGGTGGAAAAGTTTCTCCTATGTGTTCTCCGTCTGGACCACCTGTCAGTATCGTGTTTCCCTATCAACCACCCATACACTCGGCGATCCCTGTAATCTGAATCCACTTTAATGACCTTAGTTTGTTTAAATGCAATCAATTCCTGTCGGTATTTCTCAATACTTGTTTCCAATTTAGCCTTCCAGTTCGTGGACTGGTCAGCCACCATCAAAGGTATAGCTGTTAATTCAAGTTCACCAATTTCAGCTCGTATCTTTTTGAGTTCTTTCCCAGACTGTTCAACCACTAACAACATAAGATCCAAGGAGCATTTATTCAAAATGCCACACCAGCGGCTGCAAAATTCAGGGCTGGCGCGGCCAATAGTAGGTATATTACGAATTCTAAAGCCCCTTGGAATCTTACGTTGCCTATAATAATCAGAGAGATATAAACCGTGCAAGTAAAAATCAACTTCCCTCTTTTTGAGACCATTCAACTGATTAAATAAATCTTTAGGCAACTTACCCACCCTTTCAGAGGCGGTCGAATCCGTGAATAATATGTGAGTCACATCTTCCTGTGTGAATGTGAATTCACCTGTGGTATCAACATCAAAGGAGGAGGCTCTCGTTTCTTCGTCCATTGATTTGCTTCACAGAGTAGCTCGATGTAGTGTTGGAGCTTGTGTATAAAGAATATATAATGTTTAGAAAAAGAAGGGCACACTTAGGAAGATTGGAGCAGAACGTGGCATTCCATGCCAACCACTCACAATCGAGCACTATTGACAGGCCCTGACTAAGCAATCAAAGTTCAATGGTATACGTTCTATCGTACACCTCTCCACTGCTATCAAAATTGTTATTTCAGCCCTCCCACTTTATGGGATATAATTCACAGTCACAATCTTAATCAATCTCACAATAGATTGAGCTTTGCTGTCTCACTTAATATCCATCACACTGATAGTAACTGAAAGAAAATACTTGCGTTTGCACCAAATGATATTGTGGGGCTTTGTATGCTGTGTCACCAATTCCTGTAATGCAGGTGTCAGAATTACCAGGTGCACCTACGATGTCCACATTACTGGCCAGATTTAAATCGTATGTTAGTTAGGCAAGTCTCTCCTTCAGCTGGCCACTTTGCCTGTATCACTCTCACACAGCCGCTTCCCCAAAGGAGTCTCAGCCGTATATATATATATGAATAAGGGATCAGTACACTCCTTTTTTCAATAGTGAATGAATGCTTTTATTTTTGCATTTTATCCGACGTTTCGGTCCCACTTGGGGACCTTTTTAAAAAAATGTACCAATTCATCGAGTACCTCCAACTATTGGATGTCAGAAGTGCGGACGCACCAAGCTTTTCTAGTTAATTAACACAAGGAGTCTGTCATTTCTGGGGGATGCTTCAGTCAAAAGTATAAAAGGCCTCAAGATTCTAATCCAGTTTGGCCCAGTATACATCACCATAGTTTACACTATTACTCATCCTTTAGTCTGTGCACTGGTTTAAGGTATTTATGTGGACTTAGCCCTATGCAATAAACTTTTGAATTTATCATGTATGCCATCCTTAAGTATCATATAGCCTGACAAACTTGCCATTGGTCTTCACTTTTCAAAAATGTTGGTCTTTTTCTGTTTTCTGTTCAATAATATGTCAGTTGTTTCCTGTTCTGTATGAACCTGCCTGTATATACTGTACATCAGGTTGGTATGCACCAATCTACAAGTCTATTGAAAGATGTCTTATGTAGTTAGTTGGATGTGCTGGCCACACTGCGGGTACACGACCCCTTTAATATCTGAATGTTCATTCTTTCTGTTTATAATTGTATTTATGTATTTTTAGTTATTTTGCTATACCGTAAAATGTGAGAGAACTGCAGTCATATACAGATTAAATGGTTACAAGGCAACTAAAAGAGTTTTATTTTCTTAAGCATAGATATGCATTCTGTAGTTGCAGCATGTCCTTTGTCTCTCAGTGAAGCCATTGATCCACAGCTTTTATAATGAACTCTAATAATGACTCTATTACTGCCAGCATCCTGATTGGTGCAGACTGCCACAAAATTAGCTACAAAGAATCGAGCTTGTCAATATTAATTCCGCCACAGAGATTGTTATGGGAGAACAAAGGTGTTCTGGCTTGAGCTGAACAACTTAACTCCTTGTCTCATAAAATTTAAGCTGCTATTGATCGCCTTCTTGTATTGTGTGG
Source organism: Xenopus laevis (assembly GCF_017654675.1). Taxonomy (NCBI): domain Eukaryota; kingdom Metazoa; phylum Chordata; class Amphibia; order Anura; family Pipidae; genus Xenopus; species Xenopus laevis. Next base: position 70,948,007 of record NC_054381.1, read on the forward strand.
AAGGATTAAAAAAACACACATTCTGCCTCTCTCCTTCTCTCCCTTTCTCTTTCATTTACAAGCATAAATGCAAGCATGCAGACAGAAGTACGTTCAATCACTCTGCTGCCTTCTCCTCCTCCCAATCTCTCCGCGCTAAGAATCATTCAGCAACATGAAGCAAATTAAATCAATGAATTCATCCTAGCAGATGGGTGCTTTAACAGTCAGTTAGCCTTTAGATAATTGAGGCGTTGACTCTGGAATCATAAAATGGATGGCTCGTTTGTACATTTTACTGAAACAGATCACTGAGGTTAAATAAATGAAATCCCATTTGTCAGGCGGTAATAAATGGCCTCCCCTTCTGCAAACAGCTCTGTTTGGCCTAATAAATACAGGGATGTTACAGTGCTCCTCCCTTGATGGGGTTACGGCTTAATGAAATGGTCTTTCCACTGCTTGTTTTTGCCTCCTCCTGCACCGTGTGATAAGTAGCGAACCAACGAAGCTTGTAATTACAATCTTACAGAAACCCGGCCAATCTGTATATAAATCTCACCATCCAATTACAAGATGTAATAATTTTGCAGTCAAGCTGGTAATGAGGTCTAATACTCATGCATGTGATAATTCCCCCTGGATGCTGACTCTATCAGATGTTAGCTTTGTAATTATACTGGCAGAAAATCATTATTTCATGTTCAGCAGAAAAATGAGGTTGGTAGGAAGTTAATTTTCTCTATGCTCTGTGAAGCATAGACAAAATTTTAATGATTTAATCATTATGGTTATCCCTTTTGCAATTGACCCACGTTACTCGTGTAGAAACACTGGCACATTTAAAAATCTCTGTTACCAGATAAAGCTTGCCAGGTATGCATCGCTTTAATGTAATAATAACCGTATACAATTAAACTATTAACCTGTATGATAGCAGGCAAAAAAAGCCATGCTTTTTATGTGTTCATTACTTGTCCATAGCATACATGATGAGTCTGTCCAAGAGAGATACTGGCAAATGAATCATTTCAAATATTATGATTTTAATGTGCTGTTATGAATAGCTCAGAACATTAAATCTTAGTACAGAATCCGCTAATTCAATCATTGATTGCTCTACAAAAACAATTGTATTTTTGTTGCTCGAGGTAACAGGCATAGCAACCCATATATCTGATTATGACACAATATCATATTAATATTGCAGCTAATTACAAAAAGACAACTGTCTCAGATAACAGTTTCAAATAGCATCAATATCTGTCTGGATTTCCAATATTCCAAACTCCTTATTTATTTATAAAGCACTCTCCAGTGTAGATACTCATAAAAAAATTGTCCAAATAAAGAAACATGACCTACATTAAACATTATATTACACACAAAACACACTTATGGTAAAAGATCAGTCAAAATGAAAAATCATTTTAGAGTCATTTTAAAACAAAGACCCAGGGCCACTGATTTTCCCTTGAGAGAGTTTTACATTTCCAGTGATAAAAAAAAGAATACACAATGGAGCAGTGTGTTGAAATAACGTTCATCATACTTAACTCAATGGCTGTGTCTGTGACATCATCTTTTGGCTTGTTGTGGGCTATTTACATTTTAGGAACAAGTGAAGCGGAATTGGGAGTAAGAGCAGTAGTCGAATGCTCACAGCTGACACCTGCAAACACCAATAATCAAGGAGTGTAAAGACTCTCACTAACCATCTTCAGTGTCTTTCTGTTGTACATACTTTGTGTGATTTCTTGTTCTATTTTATTGCCTTTCATTTGAGTTGTAGAAGGCTAATTTCCCATGAACCTTTCAGTCTGTCAAAAATGTATATAGACTTCAAGGGCAGACGTTACAAGGAGGTTGGTAAATCATAGGCAAATGCAACTCATGCAACTTAAGGTTTAAAAGGTCACCTCCACCTTGGAATAGCATAAGTCTACGTTTAAAAGTGATTTAACCACACCAACGCAACTGAATTAGGCGAAAATATGTTTTAAAACAACAGAGACACAAATACAACAAAAGGGTTACTTGCTGTAACTTAACTTAAACATACCGTAATTAAATAATTATAATAAATACAGTTTTTTAAGTTTTAAAAGACAATGTCCATCTATATCTACTTGTTCTAAATGTTTTATAACATTTAAGACAGCTTAGGTTCCTAATTTAATTGTATAATCCTAAATAGTTTATGAGGAAGGTTTTGTCAATTGCTACAGCATAATAACAAAACCATAAAGGGTTAAAGATAGCGGATAACTACTGTAATTGTACCCATTACATAGGTACACAATAAAGCTTTTTATATGGGGTATCATGCAATTAGTAAAACATTATTTTGCATTTAACTAGCAACTCAGTCTGTGTCTGTATTTGTTCCCCATACTGCCTTTCACCAAGTGAAAATAGGAGGAAGGGAACAATTGCACCATGCAAGTATATGGTGCTGTGATGATTTATATAAATTATTAAAGGATGTTATCATTATCCTTTATTTATATAGTGTCAACATATTCTGCAGAGTTTAACAGAGATTATCTATCATTTATATCAAGGTGCAGGCCGAAATCTGCCATTTATTTGCACTTTGAACCCTGCCTTCCACCCTAGATGAATTGCTGCAGGTCTCTGACTCTGTTTTTGTGTAAATAGACTTGTAGCTACCCTTATGAATGCAACACTGTTTTTAATGAGGGATGACCAGGGGGATGCACATAGGATAATACATACAGCATGAACTGTAGAGCACAGCATCAGTATCACAGGGCAGTCCTGGCCATAAAGCATGTGCAAAGCAAAGGCCCCTGATGTGGCATGTGCCATTTGGCAAAGGGAATGCCTCTCCCTGCCTGCCACTCATAAATGCAGCACTATATTCATGGGGGTTGTTTGCAGGTATTTGTGCTCTGAAATTGAGTGCAAAGACCCAACACAATTAATCTAGCACAGGCAGCAGGGTGCAAAGTACAAAACATGGTGGATTGCATCCATTTTTTTGCACTTTGCACCACTAATGATCATTAAGATTAGCAGGCTTGTTCTCCATGTACTCTTTGGAGAAATATACGGAACCCGTGATTTCACTGGTGCATAGAAAGGGACCCAACTAATATGTTTATTTGTGTGATCTACAGATAGTCTCTAGTGTTGAGAACATGGGGGGAAATGGAGGGTGTCTGCCACTGACCTCAAATCCAGTTAAACAGTAAAATGATCCATAATAAATGTTAATAGCAGGTTTTGACTTCTAAACAAATTAGCTCACTGCCTGAAATCACAATTTAACTGAACTAATTTATGAAAGATGCTCTTATACAATTGACATCCCAGTCACATGCTGGGGGGATCATATAAAAGCACAAGGCTACAGTCATGGAACTACAGCAGAGATGGGAGCATAAACCTGTTAATTTACCTAATAAGAACTTTTCTTTGCCTTCACATGAATTCTCACTCCAGTATGTAAATCAGATACAGTAGGATTGTGGAGTTACAGTAGGTCTATGTAGTGCAGCAATGTGGGCGTCAGGGACTAGACATGAACTTAATTTCCCATAAGATATTTTTGTGGTAACATGAAAAAATGCAAGTTTTCAAATCAGGTATACTATTGTATACTCCTATGAGCATTAATACATAATTTAATTTACTATGGTGGTTAGTGATTACAGAACATGTATGAGACCTTTAATTCAGAATGCTCGAGACCTGGGGTTTTCCAGATAATGGATATTTCAATAATTTGGATCTTCATACCTGAAATCTACAAGTTGCAAGTCTATAAATGTCATCGCTGGAATCCAGAAGTGCTAGGTTGTGGGCGGGAAGAGCAGGAGAAGAGCTCGACCCAGACCCGCCCGCGACCCGAAGATTTTGTGCAGTAGTCGGCCTGAACCTGTCCAACTTTTATAATTATAAAAGTAACAAAAAGTAATGTTTTAACAAAAAGTAATGTTTTAACAAAAGTAATGTTTTAACAAAAAGTAATGTTTTTTGTTGTTGTATCTGTTTAGGTGTGCATGCATGTAGGCATGTTCTGAAGTGAGAAGGCTCCCTTTGTAAGGATGTAGTTTACAGTTTGCTGTATTATGTAAAGCATAACTTTTAGATTATCTTTCAAATGGCATCACATTTAGGTAAGACTATGCAAGGAGCTTTGTCAGCATCGTTTGAACTAATTGTAGTAGATGTAAAGCTGAATTTGTAAAAATGTAATCAAAGGAATGCATCATTTTGAAAAATCTGTGAGCAAAATATTTCCAGTTCTAATTTAGTAAACAAAATATGTATAATAGGATACATATCAGGAAAATACAAATTGAGTTGTTAAACAACAGCACCCTGTGAACAGCAATAAAGTAAATACATTTAAATGGTACGCTTCTCCCTTTTTATTACCATTTCCTGTTGTGATCATGATTAAACCAAGCCATCAAATCCACATTACAGCTGTTGTAATATATTACCTGTAGAGTGGGCAACTGAAATACAATAATATATCTATTTTGTTTGTGATAAAATGTACCCAAGCTATCCTGGGACAAAATAAAGAGCAAGAAGCTGTTCCCCTTCCAACAGAGATTCACTGTGATTCATGTAGTCAACAATACATTTTTAATTAAAAATTTAAAAATACTTTTCAAATGATCATAGACATTGGGTTATTTTTGTGTTTTACTCAATAGTAGCTTTTTTTGGAAGAGGGGAGGAGCTGGGATGGAGATTTCCAAACCCTGAAATCCATAAATTTTTAGCAACAACTAACAGCAATAATCATTAGTAGCTACAATAAATACCACCCATGGGCCCATCCCCAGAGCCATAGCTGTAAGGTGACTATACAGGTATGGGATCTATTATCCAGAATGCTCAGGACCTGAGGTTTTCCCAGATAATAGATATTTTTGTAATTTGGATCTCCATACCATAAATGAATCCCATACATGTATATAAAAATTGCCTTGTGTTTAATGTTTAATTTTTTTTTGAAGTGAAGAGAGGACTGGCTCAGATTTAGAGGACAAATATGTTCAATGTAAAACCCTCAAATGTTTTAGCAATAACTAGCAGCAATAATCATCAGTAGCTAAATACTAGTGAGGAATTCTTGGAGTTGTAGTTGCAAGACCATGAGTTTGGCACTGCTAAACCATGATATCATATATCATCATATATGGTATCATAAAAAAACAAAAATTATCTCTAGTAATACACAGGGGTGTATTTATATATAGGCACTCATGGGATTGGGAATACAGGTATGGGACCTGTGGTGGCAATTTCAAATTACCAGGACTCTGAGGATTAAATCAGTAAAAGTTTATTACACTTAAGTGGACAGTTCATCAATTAAGAAGAACTGCCCTGAACATGAGTTTGCATTAGCTTTTTATGCCATTACAGAAATAAATAAAAAACTTTACAAGCATCACTTCAGTCATTAACACTTCCCTGACCATTTACGGACAATACATCACCCTGTCTGTCCGGTGTGACCTTTCTCCTCCGATGGAACTTGCAAGATCTGCTATTTCCACTATTGTTGGTCCTTCTCTATTCTAAGTTTATCTATTCCAACATACCTTTCCTGCTCATTGTGTGTGATGTGGTTTTATTACATGTCTAGAAAGCGATAGACATGTAGGCGTTGCACAGTTCATGGTGAGGGTTAGAAAGGTTATCTATAGGTCACAGAAGTGAATCTAACTTAATAAATTTCTTTAAGCAAAAACAAGAATTAATAAGAAATTTCCTTCACAGGACCTGTTATCCAGAATGTTTGGGACCTGGGGTTGTCCAACTAATCAATCTTGCTGAAATTCGGATCTTCTTACCTTATGTCTAATAGAAAATCAGGTAAATAAACCCAATAGGCTGGTTCTGCATCTAATAAGTATTAATTATATCTTAGTGTGGACACAGACGGCTCTGTTTGGCAGTACATTGTTTGTATGCAACTAAAGCTTTCTTTCAAAATTGCATTCAAAAATAAGCACCTGTTTTGAGGCCACTGGGAGCATAATTCAATGGGTTGGTGAGCTACATGTTGCCACTGGTTGGGGACCACTGGTGTAAACCATAAAAGAGGGTATATAAAGTTTGTAAACTGGATAGTTCTATGTGGAGATCATGTGTATGCTTTGAGTTCATGATTTTTGATAGACAGTTGCTATTTGTTATTTCCCATAGAATATTAAAAGTTACACTCTACTGTTAGTTATACTCTACTGAGTAGAATAGATCTAGTAGAAGTAAATCCAGAGCAAATGGACTTGCTGGTTATTCATTTGAAGACGTTTCACTACTCATCCGAGCATCTTCTTCAGTTAAACTGACTGATACGGGAAAAACCGTGGCATATCAACTCTTCCAATAATCCAGTCACAATGGTGCAGTGTAGCTATCCAAGGAGGTGACAAATGAAACTCACAGAGGTTGTGAATGCTGTGTAGTTACTGTGATAGAATTACCATTGTGTCATGCAACTCAAAGAGACAGTGTTACTTAAGAGAGTTGCATGAATGGAGGTGTGAAGTTTTGCGAAACCGCTGAACTTTTTTTGCTGTTAGAACAGCATTGTATGTAGCAGACAGGTGGTGTCGAAAGCACCCCTCCTCTGCCTAAACACCACATACTTTAAATACAAGGATCACTTTAACTCAGTGGACAATAAAATAACGTTCACAAGGGAGGATGTCCATGAGAATAAACTTGCCTTTTTGGACTGTTTAATATCCATCAAAGAAAGGGGTAACTTGAAAACAGTATACAGAAAACCCACTCATATGGATTAATATATGTTGTTTGATTCCCACCATCTGCTGGAACACAAGCTAGGTGTTGCTTTGTATTTATTATATGTGCTGCCAAGAAATATTTGAAACCTCTTAAAAAGCTTTAATAATAAAAATTATTTTTTAAGTTGAGAAAACATTCTTTAAATAAACCTGTAACACTGTATAAACATTGTTTTCCCATGCTTAGTATTTAGCTAAAGCATGTTATTTCCATTATGTTTCTGCCCTGTAACAATTAGAGACATTTTACCAACCAATGTGCCAGAGTTTTTAATTTATTCAGCTATTCTTCCAATAATTGGATGTAGTTATTACATTGTTTGATCAGCTTCCAGATTCAAAATGCAGCCATTGCAATTAGTTTTAAACTCTCTCATGTGGTTAATTGCTTAACCAACCCTATGTATAACTACTGTGCTTGGTTGTAGTACATGGCAACTGGAAAAATGTAAATGGTTTTATTTACAGCCATTGTCAGATATATACCTCATGTGTTTGTATTCATGCTGACACTACTGTGATCAAATTCACATAAACCTTAATTTCTGTTCTTTGTTTTTAGAAATGTATAGACAATGAAAAAATAAAACTGTATGAATCAGTTTATCTAGTGTCTTAAGTAACATGTATTACTCATTCATACATGTGTGATCATTTGTAGGGTCAAATGACTCTTAAAAACATTATATCACCAATAATTGTGCTCAGGATGGGTAATAACTATCCTCTCTATAGAGATGTTAAGACAGTAGGGACAATTTTTAATGCAGGACACTGTGCAAATAAAAAGGCCACAGGCTCCTTTTGGATGTGCAGAGACATGTCTCTTGAACTGAAAATGGATTCAAAAGGGAAAGGTGGGGGAACACATGTAGGTGTCCCCACTTACTTGTGCAATATTCAGATGGGCAAGTTATGGAGCATCAGGAGGTTCAGGTTGTCTTCTGATGCTGTTTTCTGCATTAAATAATCAATGACGTGCAGTGTTTCAAGTGGTTGCTTAAAGCACAATGTGTGACAAAAATACATGAATTTAAGCGTAATGAAAACTCTTATTGTCCCACTAGTTACTGAAACATTATTAGTGGGATTTGGGATTCATTGCACAGGTGTTCCTTAGGTTGAGGTCATGGCTTTGTGCAGTCTATTCAAGTTCTTCCACTCTCATTTCTGCAAACCATTCTGTATAGGCCTTTCCCATACTGCCTTCAAGTTTTTTCCTGTTTTGCTTGAAAACTCGATCAATTAGAGTTTTTCCCACCCGAAAACTTGGTCGATTTGAGTTTTCCTGATGTTTACCTCAAATTCACAGATTTAAATTTTTTCCATTCACGTTTTTTCTTAAATAGGAATAATTCGAGTTGTGAGTTCATTCAAGGTATAAAAAATCTGACAAAGCTCTAAAATTCAACCTTTGATAAATAACCCCCAAAGTCTAATGTAAGTGGTCTGTGAACAGTTACATTATGGACACATTTCTTATCTTTACAGTCACAAATATGGAGCTCTCACTGCCCAAAACATCCGCTTCTGTTGTGTCAGGTGCTGAACCGGAAGACCCCATCCTGTCCCAGGGTCACCTCAATACATAGAAGAAATCACTAACAGCACACTATTAAACTTGCAAAAGTGCTCAGATGCAAAATTTATTCAGCCCATAGCATACAATAGGCAACGTTTTGGGCCTACCAGGCCCTTTATGAAGCTTGATAAAGGGCCTGGTAGGCCCGAAACGTTTCTTATTGTATGCAATGGGCTGAATAAATTTTGCATCTGAGCACTTTTGCAAGTTTAACAGTGTGCTGCTGGACATTTCTTATCTTTGGCCTTGCTGAGTGTAATCCCTGAGTTTCAGTTGCTAATATTCTACGAATGTTAGAATTTTTTATACCTCAAATGAATTTGAATGATCTCACCACTCAAATGGTCTCTTATTTAAGAAAATAGTTCAGAATCTGCACCTGGATTACTGAGCTGCCAGACTGAAACACCCGGGACAGGAATGTTAAACTTTAATCTTCACTTTTGGAAAAAATAGTAAAAAAGAACAATTTGAAAGCAATTGAAAAAAGCCTTTATTTCTGCTGAACAATCTGAAAAAACTTAACTGAAAAAAAGTTTTTGGAAGGTGAACAACCCTTTTAAAGAAATTCTGTCACAGGAAAGCATGTTTTTTTTTTTAAAACACATCAGTTAATGGTGCTGCTTCAGCAAAATCCTGCAATGAAATCTATTTTTTAAAGAAACTGAGTTTTTTATATTTCATTTTGAAATCTAACATGGGGCTAGATATGTTTCCCAGGTTCCCACACATATGCTTTAACTCTTTATTGATAAACTGGAAATTGGAATGATATCACCCCCTCTCTTTACCCCCAGCCTATCAACATAACAATGGAAAGGTAACAAGATAACCTGATACCTGCACTGTTAAAAATGCTCCCATGCCTCACCTAGTGGTACATACTGTATGAGAATAGTACTCAATAGTAAAGTACCCAGGCCCCAGCATGACTCCTCCAGTTACTTTGAGTAGAATAAACAATAGCTTATCTGAGAGCAGTTCCATTGTGAGGTGCTGGTTCTTTCTGAAAGCACAGGATCAGACACAATGACCTGAGATGGCTACCTACACACAAATTTTATAATGATAAGTACAAAATAAATATTTGTTGGTTCAGGAATAAAGTTTAAGATGGTAGAGTGAATTATTTGTAATGTAAACAGTGTAATTTTGAAATATAAAGTACACCAAAAAAATCATGACAGCAGCCTTTGAATTATGTGAGACTCTAGAAGAAGCTGTGATGCAGATCACACCATGTGTTTCAATAATTACCTTGAGTATGACAGGTGTACATTGTAAGTATTGGGTCATGTGGGTACCAGGGTTGTTTACCTCTGCCGCATGTCTCTTAATCAAGAAGCAATTTTAGTTTTCAAATAAAGTGGGAAGAAAGCGGGGGTACAGCAATAACCCAGAATGCAAGTACACGAGAATAATTTTCTCAAAACATAGATATCTCATCATCAATTTATGTCATCACCAAATGTACATCAAGCCAGTTAACCATTTTCTTTGTACCTTGTGCAAATATCCCCTAGTGATTTAATTAAAGATTGCATTTTATTCACATGTCAGCCATTCTGTCTTGGTGGGTGGAATATCTAAACATAGGCAGGGCCAGAACAGTAAATTTGTTTTCTAAGGTTTTTTTGTCTTTAAAAATATAATTGTGTACCACATATCAGAGATATTTAAATTTCTTAGCTGACTAGAACCAAATTGCCCCTTATTTGTGGAACTGCTGCAAAAATGAATTCCTCCATATTGGGAGATGGGGGACTATAAAGGTGGTTTTATCTTAGCCAACTTTGGAGAGGCCCGCCATGCCTAAGCTAGTGTAACAATCACTCACCCTGGTGCCCGCCGCGCCCTCGGCGGGAATGCCTGCCACGCTGCTCCTCTTCCTTGTCAGTGCTGGTTCCTTAGGGCGCGCGCATCGTCTTTTCTTATAGACGCATTGACGCTGGCGTGATGACATCAAACACTGAAGGGACTTCAGCACTGAATTCATTGCCCGTTATTGGTTCGTCCTAGTGAGTTCCTGGGTGCTATTTCTGTATATTCCAGTTATCTGATTCCTGTTTGACCCGTGCCCCTCTGTTTGTCTAGAACCTTTGTTTGGCTCCTCTCCTAATAAGACCTGGCTGCATCCGATTAGCCGAAGGCTTCTCCCGAGGTGAAAGGCGGCTGTTACAGGTGGAAGCAAGAGCCGAGACCAGGGAGCTTAGCATTGGTTCTAAATTCTGTGTCCCGATTCGTGACAGCTAGCATGTATGATGGTAAAGTTGGGTAGTCTCTTATAGGGAGTTGTAATAAATGTCAATAAAAATATCAAAAATAAAAGATATTTGTAAAAAAGTTATTTCTTTAGCACTAACAAATTTTCCTTTGTGAGAAAGTTTAGTGAAGAATATTACATTGTAAAATGTAAGTTTTATTCTTATTTGTGCAATAAAATTTTTCCATCTATGAGTTTTATTACATTTCCCCTATAATTTTATAAAGGGTAAATGCATAGTGCTTCTAGAGAGCCCACCTGATGCTCCTGCAGGAGTATATTTGAATTTCCCCAATCTTATGTACATTATCGTTAACGTATGCTAACTGTGATGCCATATAATACAAAATTAATTTAGGGAGACCAAGCCCACTCTATCATAAGGGACAGTCAATGTCTTGGAGGATAACTGAAAAGGCATGTTTCATTTTGTGATTAATAGGTAAAATGTTAATTAAATGTACAGTATATTAAAATAAAGTCATCCCAAAATGACATCTGTGGCCCAACCTGGCATAAACCTGTTTGACCAGTGTGAACCAGGTGAGAGTTCCCAGATGTAAGTCGTTCAGCAAGTACTTTAGACAGAATTTTTGCATTTTTTGTATTCATTAAAGACACCAGGCAATATAAGGCACACAGTTTTTTACATTCCTTATGTATGTTAGGTGTGGCTACCGATGAGTCCTGATGTAGGAGCCTGTGTGCTGAGTAACCCGGAATACAATTAGAAGTCATTATTCGATTTAACGGTTTTAATCAGTAGTTCATAATAATAACAAAAAATGGAAAGTGCAAATAGAGAAACAAAATTATAAATACAGGCCTGTGATGAGGCTAAAAGTAGACAAAAGAAGACTCCGGTAAACAGGCACAATGGTCAGGACTGGTGGAATTTGTGTCCCGTGGATTTTTGTCCCCTCTGCAAACTTTTTTTGTACCTCTATAGTGTAGACTGAATGAAATGGATCTTTGCATTGCCCAGAATAACGAATTCTTTAAGAAGCATGCACCAAAAGATTGCTTGGCGGTTCTAGTAGTTCAATATCTTTAAAATCCTGGAGGGGGCTGTTGGGATAGAATTCTGTGTGCCTGACTGGGAATAATGAGGATAGCTGGTCGCTACCGATATGTGCTTTTATAAAGTGCTCTAGAAATATCTCTGGTTTGGATCCTTCTTTCCTTTCTGGGATGTCTATTACAAACACATTGTTGCTGACTTTCTAGATTGTCTGTCTGTGCTCTACAAAGCTTTAGTTGAGCTTGAACTTCTCTGATGGTTTGTCGTACTTCTTTATTAAAATAGTGTCCTACAACCAGTGGCAGAACTACTGGGGGAGTAGGGGGTGCGATTGGGCCCGCACCCCCTCAGGGAAAATCGTGTACCGAGGGGAATGGGGGGGCCTGGCTGCACGTCCCACACCAGGGCCCACCCCCCTCTAGTTACGTTACTGCCTACAACCCCTACATCCCTTGTTCAGACTATGTGGTTCTCTCACGCATAATTTGTAGCAGGAATGCTATATCAATATTAACTTCCATTCTGGTATCAATTTTAACTTCTGCTGCATATTTATTATGTGGTTTAAAAAACGGTGGAATCATTTGCCACACATCGCCTCTAAAACCACTAAAATAAAACTGTTGATAAATAGGCCTCTTGTAGTGAAAATCCCTATATGCCAACCATTATTCCATGGCAGACAGGGAGGCTGCCATAACCATGGGTGAAAGTGAAAATTTGGAGTCGTTTCAGGAAAAATGAAGATTCCCCTGAACATCGGTGAAAATTCTCTTTGCATCAAGGTAAATTCATATCTCTTCAACAAGTGAAATTTCTCCATTGAATATTCTCCAATTCCCACAAGAAGTGCACAAGAATGAGTCGTCGCCAAATATCTGTAGGTTCAGACTGGCAAATTACTATTGTAAAGCTAGAGCAGCAACTTCTGATTCTCATTATCAATATCACTCCCCTCCACACTAGTTTTCCACATTTCATGGTGCAAATTCTCTAAAGAAAAATATACTGGTAAATTTTCACAGAGAATTTACACCAAGAAAAAAAAAACATTTCTCTTGAAAAAGTGTACTTATGATATTTAGTAAATATGAGATGTGTTGTCAAAATACACCTGGAGAATTGAGGTGAACTTTGGTGAAGTTAGACAAGGAAAAAATTCACACTTTAGTAAATTTGCCCCAAGGTGCATAGTGAAGGATTAGTCTGAATTTTTTTTTAATTAGTTGGAGAACCTTTTGTAGACACTTCAAATTTTCTGTTTATTATTAACATCAGATAACATCAGACAATAACACTATAACAGTTTTATAAGACAATCTATCATCACAGATCCCTCAGTCAGGAATATTAAATTGCTAATTGTATAAGACTGTCTTGTTGTTGAAATAGATACCCAAAAAGTGCTGCATTATTTAAAATGGTAACTGACAATATGGTATTTGTGGTATTTGTAACACTTTGCACTTCAGTAGAGTTTTGTATTTGTGATGTTTGTTTTGGATTATATTGTCATCTCAAAGAAGTATTTAGGTGCTGAAGCATTTGTTCAAATCGTCACACGAGATTATGTTAGTGTAACAGGGTAATGTATTAAATGTCACAAAGCTTGCATATACCTGTAGTTCAGTAACTCAGAGCAACTAGTCAGAAGGTATAATTGCTCGTCTCCTGTTTGAAAGCAATGATATCATTGTTTGCTATGGTTTACAAGACTAGATGTAAACTTGAGACTTTTATTACATTAGCCCAAACAATCCTTAATAACACAAACATAATTAATATCCATGCCTTCATTGTGCTTAGAGGTGTTAGTAATAACTATTGAAATTGAAATGCTGCCAATATGAAAGATTTTCCCAAGGTGTGGTGATTAAATTAATAACAAAAGTAGTCTGCCTTTTCTGGGAGGTTACAGCAGGTGAAAATATATTGATGCTTCACAATTTGGTGTTATCTAATAATGCAAACTCTACCAACTATGGTGTGCTGCAAAAATATTATCCTACTTAACTTCTACATGAAGCATGGCTAAGAAATAGAAATCTACAAGAGCTTTTCCCTAACCAGAAATGATGTCATTTGTGCATAAATAAAGAAAAATTAACCATCATGATTGGTAATTCCTGACCACATTGGTAAATGTCTGCATTGTGGGTAAAACACATTGTAACATGCACACATATTTTGCATTTGATACCTATTTAGTAACAGGTGAAAAATTACTCAAGGCTAATGGAAAAACCCATTGTCTTGGAGATTTGGTATTGCTAATAGGAAATATTTGTCCTCAAACAATCAACCCTATGTAGCAAAAGCTTAATTGATACAGCATTGCTAATTATAAATCAAGTTTAACAGCATTGAAAGCTATGATTTTTTTTATTTTATTACATCATTTATTCAGGTTGTTACACAATTATACATGAACATTACAAACTTGAAGCCTTTAATTAAGTATTACACATGAATATAGAATAGTAATAATTGTTACTGATTAAATTTTTAATGGATAAGTTGAAAGGAATGTCTCACACAATATAAAATTGGGAAATATAATTTACTGCTATGAAATTATTTTAATAAATATCATGCCTATTGCTTCAGAGGAATGAGGAGTAACCTCGTATACAGCAGTAGTGAGGTATTGTCATATGTGTAAAAACACCAAGGACTTTTAAAATACACCTGCAATTTTACTTTAACATTAATATGCTAAGACAAGAAGAACCACCCTAAAATGCTTTCCTTTTCATTATTCTCCACATCAGAGGCAATTCTGGGTTTTATGCTGCCTGAAGCAGTCCCCTCTCACCTCCCACACTTAACTATTCTGTGCTCCAATGGGGACACATAACTGGTATAGAGAGCATAATTGCTCTTTATGTGCTACAAGGGCCAATTCTCAAATTTAAAAAAACAGAATTCTGGCTTTTAGAGTTAACACACTACTACCTGAGGCATGGTTCTCACCATTTTCAAGTTCAACCTTTTAGTCTAATGACCTGGCTAGTTGATCCAGCGGAAGACAAAAAAAACTTGTTCAAAACTTTCTGGACAAAAAATGTTTCTCCAATATGCCTCAGAGGGAAAAAATCCTTTCTGACTCTAAGATGGAAATCAGATCAGTTCCTGGGTCAACTTTGTACTAAGAAAATTCACACCCATCTTGAAGATATCTAATGTACTGTATATGCCAGTACAACCTTTTCACATTTAGGGGGTTATTTATCAAAGGTCAAATTTTAAAGCTGTGTAAGCTGTTTTAGATCTCAAATGAACTCGAATGAACTCACAACTTGAATGGTTTTTAATTTAAGAAAAAATTCAAATGGAAAAAACTTGAATCAGCGAATTTGGCCTTAATTTATTGAATCACTTAAATTGATCGAGTTTTCAGTGAAAAAAACTCGAATCGCTCGAATTTATCGAGTTTTCGAGTGAAACCCACTGAAAAAACCTCGACCGTCATACAAGGCTATTAACATCTCTAAATGGTTCAAGAAACCTCTGAAATTTACTTCTATATGACCTCAACAATTTTTACATGGTGTTTTTTCTGATTAAAACTATTTCTAGGCTCATGGTATAATAAATCTGGAAAAATTCTTGTTTTTTTTTTAAAAAAATTGATTTTGTCTCAAAAATACACTGGAAAACTTTTTTTGAGGAAATAACAACTCAACTTTTAAAAAATCTGCCACTTAATCTCCTATCTCATCTGCCAATTAGCAGTCCAGGTTGCCAATTTGTCTAGATCCTTTCGATAGGATGCAACATCCTGGATGAAATTAATTGGCCTGCATATTGTGGTGTCATCTGCAAACACAGATTGCTTACAATGCCCACCCAATAATAAATATTATTAAAGTGGACCCATTACAGAGCCCTGCAGGACCCACTAAGAACCCTATTCTAAATAGAGAATGTACTCCTGATGCCTTATGTTCTTTAGCCAGTTTTCGAACCATGAACAAAAAGTATTACTAAGACCATATGTTAGACTTTATGCAGCACTGTATCAAAATATTTGACAAAATCCAGATAGATTACATCCACACCAGGACAAGGGGAAGATTCCAGTGGGCCCCACTGGGCCCCGTGAACCCAGAGCCCCACCCCACCTAAAACCATGATGCTCCCCCTGACCTACCCCTGATTGCAGTCCCAATGGAGAATACAAGTCACACCTAGAGGGACTTCTGCATTGGATATTCCATGTGGAGTACCTCACAACTAGGATGGGGGTACCTCTGGTAGGTGTTGGTGGCTCTGAGATGGTAGCCCTGGTGTCCTCCTGAACTCCACAGTCTGACACTGTCTACACATCATATAAAATAATGAGATATTTTATTGTGGTTCTTTCTTTATTGTAATAGTATTACATCTCTGATTTCCTTATAAACCCTATTCAGATAGTTCAATAGCAAATATAAATACTGTATAGCATGATATTTTAAAACTTTATTTTCTTGTAAAAAATCCAAATGAAAGGAAAATAATACATTAATATTCAATTGCAGGAGAATATTCTCAGAACCAACACTACTGGCAGAGAACTATTATTTGAACCCCAGTTCTGGTGCTCCATATGTTTTTTCTTTATTTTTATTTGCAATACTACTATACATACGCATACATTTGAGTGTTCTGTTTTTAGAAGATAAGAACATCAATAAGAATCTGGTATATTAAGTAAATATCATGGCTAAAAAAAGAAACAGGGAACTATTTCTGAAGTTACCTTCTGTTCATTTGTACCTTGCAGCTGTACAACATTTTTACTTAAATTAATCTACTCCAAATTCCTCCAGAACTAAATATAGACTTTTTTTTTAAGTAAGTGTGAGTTAAAGGTATTTATTCCATCATATTAGTGTCAGGTTTCAGTACGGGCATTCTTTATGTGCTGAGCATGCATATTGCAAGAAATGGCATATACTGTACATCTTTCTAAAATGTACTTAATTGGAAAAAATCCTTCCTGATGCCCAGAGAACAATCCTTGGATTGCCTTTGTGGATTTAACCCTGAATTTATTGTAGGTTCTTTCTTACATATTTATACTATGTCCCTTTAAAAATCTTTTCTCCAGTGTAAACAATCAAGCTTGGTCAGCCTTACTTAATTGGTACCTTCCAGTTGCTCTTCCTTGGACTTTTTTTATTTTAATAATATCCTGTTTGAGAACTGAAGAAAGAAACTGAACTGCACATTTTATATTGGCCCTTAACCAGTGCTTTGTGAAGGTGGATTAATCACCCTCTACATCCTTTCCCTTTTTTTATCACATACACATAGACATAAAAAACAAAAAAAAAAGACAAATCATACATAATGGACGTGGAACCAGCAGACAAAATACCATCACACATAGAACCCAATCTTAATGAGCGGCTTCATATTCCAACCAAGCTCCCCAGACGCCCTCGAACTTCTTGGGGCACCCTCTTGTGATATAAAACAATTTTTGGTAAGGAAGGACGCTGTTAACCTGACTTTTCCAGAAGGTAATGGTTGGGGGTTCAGTCGATTTCCAATGCAAAAGGATAGATTTTTTTGCATAGTATAAAAGTTGGAGGTAGCAAAGCTTGACTGCAGGCTTCAGCCCCAAATTATCCATTATTCCCAAAAGACAAACCAACGGGGTTCTAAAACTAGGGACATCTAAGACCAGAGAAGTATGGTGCAGGACCCCACCCCAGAACCCCTGGATTCTGGGGCAGTCCCAGAATACATGCATAACCGTGCCTACCTCCTGTTTACATTTGGTGCATTGGTCTGAGACCGTAGGATATATTTTTGCAAGTCTATAAGGCGTAAGGTATACTCTGTTCAGAAACTTATTTTGGATATACCTGTCTCTAACAGACATGGTAATGACTGGGGTGCATCCGTCCACATCTCCTCCTCCAGACCTGGAATATCCCTAGCCCATTTATTTCTTACACTTTCTAGTGGATCGGGACCAGCCCTTTCCATTATGGCATAGAACCAGGTGGTGGGTTTCCTTATGCCCTCTTTCCTCAAATAGACTTCTAGGGTAGTCTCCACAATTTCAATGGGTCTACTAGGAAATTGGGTTTGAAAGGCATGCCTGAGCTGGAGGTAACGGAAAAACATGGAATGTGGCAATTGGAAAGTATGTTGAAGGCTCTGGAATTGTTTCAAATCCCCATGCTCAATGATGTCGGCCAAGGTTTTGACTCCCCGACTAGCCCAACAATTCACCTCCGGTATATCCCTGAGGTGTGGGAGGTTACTGTTCCACCATAGAGGCGTCCAACAGGACCACACAGGTCTAGCCTTATGGACCAGCTTTAGTGCTCTCTGGAACACACCCACCACTGTGGCCATTGGCGCAGTAATTGAACAATGCAATGAGGTTCCTCTATGTAGTAATTTAGCCAGAGCCTCTAAGGAGCCCATGTTCACAGCTTCAATCATGGTAGAAGGGTTGTCGGACTGTGGAACAACCCACCAATGCGCATAGATAAGTTGGCTCGCTAAAAAGTATGACCTAAGATTGGGCAAAGCTAGGCCTCCCCCAGTTGTGGGTGCCTGTAGGGTTCTAAAGCTCATCCGAGGGTGTTCACCCGCCCAGAGGAAGGTACGCAAAATGGAGTCAACATACTGGTTCCGGGGGATTATGGGCGAATTGTGAAATAAATATAAATATATATTTATATATAAATATAATTCCCCAAATTCCTCAATACATTCCAAAGCCTTAGTTAAGGCCCTGTGGGGGTTAGCCAAATATAGAAGCATGTCATCAGCATATAATGATAGTTTCTCCACAATTCTGCCAATGTTCAGTCTCTCTATGTCCGGGGAGTCAGTAATCATTGTCGCTAAAGGCTCTATGGCTAGGGCAAACAGTAGTGGGGAGAGAGGGCATCCCTGTCGAGTCCCCCTCCCCAACTGCACCTCGTCTGATAGCAGACCATTCAACAGAACCCTAGCCTTGGGTTTAAAGTACAGGGCCCGACCTAATCCAGAAAGTGCTGCCCAAAACCAAATTTAGTCAAGACCTCCCATAAATAAGCCCACGAGATTGTATCGAACGCTTTGGCCGTGTTGATAGACACCACTATTCTACTGCCCTTATTACTGTGGCCAAGAGCCAGGTTGTTATACAGTCTCTGAATATTAATATCTGTAGCTTTGCTTGGCATGAAGCCAGTTTGGTCCGGATGCACTAATTCCGCAATCACTTTCTTAACCCTATTAGCTAGGACCTTAGCAAAAATCTTGGCATCACAGTTCAGCAACGAGATAGGACGGTATGAGTCACAGAATTCTGGTGGCTTCCCCTCTTTTGGTATCAGAACAATGTGGGCCATATAACAGGACTCTGGAAGGGACTTACTGTGTAAAATACTATTAAACAACGTGACCAGTCTGGGAGTAAGATTTTTAGCGTGGGCCTTGTACCACTTAGCAGGAAGGCCATCTGGACCCGGGGAGCATCCTGCAGGCATATCTACAATGGCACTCTCTATCCCTTCAGTTGTTATGTCCCCTTCTAGATCATCCCTCATGGGACCCGAGAGATGAGGAAGATCAATTCGGGCCAGATAAGCTACTAAATGTTCTGTGGGAATCGGGGGAAGAGCAGCGTATGTATCTTGAAAGTATTGCCTAAACCTATCAACCAACTGCTGTTTATCCACTAGCAGGTCTCCTCCTAACCCTCTACATCCTTGCTTGAACATTCTGTTGCTGACTGGCTTTACTTTCTAGTTACATTTCTAGGTGAGTTAAATTTATAATCTAAGCAGAGGACCTAGCCTGGTTAGGGTGTGAAGGGCTAAAAAGAGCCAAAAAGCCCTTCATGTTCAACACATGCAGCATAAGACCTTCTGAAAACAGAAGGTATTTACTTGCCTAGTGCCACATACCTAGTACTAAGTAAGTAGTAAGTAGATTTTAACTCTTACATGAGGCATTATGGGTGGAAATATGCAAATCACTTCTTTATGTCCCTTTGGCCAACTATGAATCCAGAATCGCTGGTTTTATAGCACACATACAAGGGGTTTTTTGTTTCCTTTTAGCCCGTCCCACCCAACCAGGCTAGGGTCTCTGCTTTGCTACTCCACAAGTCCTACAGCTCAGAAGTCATGGTTCAATATCTTGCACTGATGAGATCTAACAAGATCGAAACAGGCTGTCTATAAGTTTGGATATTTGGCTCTGAACTATTTGGATGTATCTGTGCTATAAAACTAGCGATTCTGGATGCATAGTTGACCAAAGGAACATAGAGAAGTGATTTGCATGTCTGTCAGTTGATCCTTAGGCCTGAGAATTGACCAAACCAGTCCACTACTTGCAGGACCGCCTGTAGGGAGTCACTCGGGTTGTCCAGGTATAACAGTATGTCATTGGAGTATAGGGATATGCGTTCCTCCAATCTCCCCAGAAGGAGCCCTGTGATATTCTTGGCCTGACGAATCAGGATTGCCAGGGGCTCTATCGCTATGGCAAAGAGAAGCGGTGATAGGGGGCACCCTTGTCTAATGCCTCTGTACAGGTTGAAAGTTGATGATAAGTAGCCATTGGATCTTACTCTTGCTGTTGGTTGCTTATATAGTAGCTTCACCCATTGGATGAATTGGTCCCCCAGACCAATTTTCTTCAATATTCCCGAAAGGTATACACATTCCACAGAATCAAAGGCCTTAGCCGCATCTAGGGACACTATGATACGTGATCCTTGATTACTATGTTTTGCATGTATGTTTGTGAATAGCCTGCGAATATTGAGATTGGTAGATCTACTTGGCATGAATCCAGTTTGGTCTGGTTCTATAATTTCTTCTATCACCTGTTTAAGCCTAGTGGCCAGTACTTTTGCAAACACCTTGGCATCCATATTGAGAAGGGAGATAGGCCTATAGGATCCGCAATTAAGAGGATCCTTCCCTTCTTTCGGAACCACCACAATCAGTGCCTCGTTAAACGAGGGGGGGGGGCTGGTTCTCCTCTGTGGCATCCTTTAGGGTTTTATGTAGCCAGGGGGAGATAAGTTCTCTGGAAGTTTTATACCAGTCTGAAGGGAGGCCATCTGGGCCCAGTGTCTTGTTGGGGTGAAGGGAGGCAATTGCGTCCTGCACCTCCACTAAGGTAATGGGTGCATTTAAGGAGGTGACCAAGTGGGGTGTCAGCTGGGGGAAAGGTATAGCATCAAGATAGGCCGTTAATTGATCTGCTGTGTAATTCACTTTGGAGGCATATAAGTCTTGGTAGTACTCGGCAAAGGAGTTAGCTATTTGGGAGGGGTTTGTGACCGTGACACCTGAGGGGGAGACAATTTTGGGGATAGTATTGGTTGGGCAGCCTCACTTGCTTCTGCAACATTTGGCTGTGAAAGCCACTGAGTTGCCAAAGGCGTTTGCCAGGTCCTGGGGTGAAGTTGAGCTGCACCAATAGGGGTGAGTGGTCGGATATCGCTCTAGGCAGGTATTCTACTGTGGCCACCAAGGGTAATAGATCTGCTGTGGCCAGGGCCAGATCAATGCGGGAAAGGGTGTTGTAGGTGGCCGAAAAACATGAGTACTCTCGTTTATCTGGGTTTTTCCAGTGCCAGATGTCAGTGAGGTTCATAGCCTGGACCCAGCGAGAGAATTTTGGTGTAGTGTGTGGACCCGGGGTCAGTCTGTCTATTAGAGGGTTTACTAAGGCATTGAAATCTCCCATAAGGAGCACTGGTGATGGTGGAAAATTTGCTATCTTTCCCATTATGGTATCCAGTAAGGTACCGTCAAATGGTGGGGGCATTTAGGTATTAACTATGGTTATCTTTTGGTTTGCTATTGTGCATGCCATAAGTACGTATCGGCCATAGTGGTCATTGACTAAGTCTATCAGCTTAAATTGCACCCTTTTGCGGACCAGTATGGAGGTACCCCTGGCGTGGGAGGAAAAGGTGGAATGGTAGGTGTGAGACACCCATTGCCTCTTAAGTGCCATGAGGGACATGTTTTTTTATGTAGTCAAACATTAAGGCTCTCTTGAACTTAGAGTTCAGGCCCCTGATGTTCCAAGAAAGGCATAAAAGTGGGCCCCACATGAGTGTCAATTTGGGGCATTGTTGGAGGGGTGGAGAAACTTAGTATACACATCAACATATACATCATAACTCAGTTTTGGAGGTAAATATGCAGCAACCATGACAACAAATAGACATTAAACCTATAACATCCAATAATTCCCATTCCACCCGACCTGACCTTAAAACTTTGCAGGTTTTCTTCCCATAACATTGTAAACAGGGGTGTGGTTACCCGTGGGCAGTTAACTTTTGGGTATGTAACACAGGAATGTAGTTCAATTCTCCATCGTACCTGGGTTGACACATTCTGGTAAAAAATAACTTGTCAAATAACATATCTGTATTGATGCAGCAGCAGTGCTAAGCTAAAAAAAAAACAAAGAGAAAAAAAAGGGGGAATTTCCAGCTATTGTTCCAGGCTACTTAGCGCTAAGCATATCTGTTTCTCCTTATTGTCATTATCAGTTCAGAGGGGGTCTAAAGTGTCTCCTTATAGTAGGTGGTTGCCCCTTCCTCTTGGGAAATATAGCTAGGTTGGCCATGATGAAACAGAAGCCCACCTAATGTAAGAGTTGTTTCCACGTGAAGGGCTTTTTGGCTCCATTTAGCCCGTCTCATCCTAACCAGGCTAGGTTCTCTGCTTTGCTACTCCACAAGTCCCACAGCTTAGAAGCCATGTTCCAATATCTTGCACTGATGAGATCTAACAAGATTGAAAAAGGCTGTCTGCAAGTTTGGATATATAACTCTGAACTATTAGTCTGTATCTGTGCTCTTAAAGTCAATGGGTGTCAAAATTATTTTGATGTGCAATAAATTTATACAGGCGCGATAAATTTTACACTTGCAAATTTTTGCGCGTATCCATACCTGCCAAATAAATTCGCCCATCACTAATACTGTTATGTCTTCTCCATAATCAATTTGCCAGATTTAGTTCCATTAAACATGTAAATGACTTGTGTAGTTTAAACACCCAGATGCATAACCTTAGATTTAAAAACATTGAATCTCATCTGCCAATTATCCTCTCAGACTGCCAGGATGCCACATTCTGAATAGATCTAACTGTCCTGCATCGTATTGTGCCATCTGCAAACACTGATACATTGCCTACAATGATCTTTATTAAGTCATTGAACAATTGCTTCTGCTATTAGTGTAGGCCTAACATTCTGAATGATATAAGAGAATATAATATTAATACTAGTAATAATTAATTGTTACCATAAGAAAACAATTTAGAAAAACTGCATGTGTAATACATTTGTAACATGAGAGTCATGAGTAAATGATTTCCTTATAAACGGTGCTTAGTGATGTCATCAGTTGTAATCATTGCTAAGTGATGTAATCTTTGTCAATTGACTCACTTAAACTTGTGTATTATAATAAATAAAGTGCCCCCTGTTGTAAAATATGAGGATATTAGAATTCACCTCAGAGTTCCATAACCTTTAGAAATGGTGAGTAATAAGATCTTTCCTCAATTGCCTTGTAAAAACAAAGCATAACAAAAGACACAGAAAGTAGACAGAGAACATTAATATTACAAATAAAAGCAATAATTCAGCATTTTTAATATATAATAGAGTTTATACTTAAATATAGGACATTTCCAAATACAGGTAAATCTTTATGGAATTTTACTTTATGCTGTGTATATACTACGTTTATAAACCAGTAGAAAATGCTGAGCTAACCAATGCATTTTTTTTTTTTATAAATCTGTTTTTATTGATTTTTCAGAAAAAGGGAAAAGAAAAGACAGGTATACAACAGCACATTCGATACAGAGATAGAGCACCAAGAACAATACAGAGAATAGCATCTATCAATTAACCATGCACAAACGCAAAATGACTCTACATCAATAATCTAAGGAGATTATTCCGTAATAAGCATCAATAGCAGGTGTCGAGTCTCGCTCGTCTCATGTACATGGTTACGCAGGGTAACATATAGCTTGGGGTGCCAGAAGGTTGACCATAGAGTGCCGATGTACCTGGTTTTGGATTCAGTAAGTAGAGGGTACAGTGAGAAGGAGGAGAGAAAAGAGGGAATGGAGGGGGTCTGGGTGAGGGAAGGTGAGGGGAAGGTAAGGGGGGGAAGGCGGGGAAAAGAGAGAGAAAGATAACAGAAATGGCATACCGGCCTGGGAGTACTCAAAATCGTATGACATGGTCGAGCTCGAGTCTACTTATTACTAATTGAAACCTGCAAGGGGTATAAAAAGGTCCAATGTAAGCATTATAACGACATGACTGGTCTGAATGGGTCACACGGGTAGGTGTCAGGCTTACCGTCTGATCCAACGAGGAAGGAGCCGTAACTTGTAGCGTACGAACCCACAAGCGCCTCGCACAACACTAACCCACCTGGAGTGGAACAGGGAGAAGTGAAGTGACGAGTAGCCAATGGGACTAACCGAAGCGAAGTACAGAGGGTTCAGGCAAAGCGAAGTCAGACAGGCCGAGGTCGGGGCAAGCAGCGAAGAGTCGTAACGAAGTCAGGCAAGAAGATCAAGGCAGGCGGCAATAGACAATCCGGGAACAAGCTGAGGTCAAACACAAAAGATCAGTAGAATTCAATGCTAGGGTTTCAGTCAAACAACCTAATAACCAGGCAAAGAGTCACAGTTCAATTTAGGATTAAATAGCGCTTATTTGGCGCCAAACTGGCGTCATCACGCTGGCGTCGCACAGCTGACGTCAGTGCGTCCGTCATCGGCGTCCGTCGCTGACGCCCTTGCGTCGGCGACCGTCGCCGGCGCCTTCGCGCCGGCGTCCGTCGCCGGCGTCCAACGCTGCGCACCGACGCGCATCGGTTCCCCGATGGGCGCGCCTGCGCCGGAAAGGACGTGACAGCAGATCCTTACATTGCCCCCCGTCAAGGAGCGGCCTCAGGACGCAACTGGCAGAAGGTTTATCAGGGTAGTTTTTGTGAAAATTCTTCAATAGCTCAGCAGCATGAATGTTCGAAACAGGTTCCCAAGAATTCTCTTCCGGACCAAAGCCCTTCCAACTGACCAGATATTGCAGATGCTTGCCCCTAACACGGGAATCCAGGATCTTCTCAACCTCGAATTCCTCTTGACCGTCCACAACAACAGGAAGAGGAGGTGGAGTTGCACGGCCAGGAAAGTGAAATGTGGAGGCTGGTTTTAATAGAGCAGAATGAAAAACTGGATGAATACGCCAGGTAGCCGGGAGTTTGAGTTGAAAGGCCACAGGATTAATCTGCCGAGTAATAAGAAAAGGACCCAAGAACCGTTGGCCCAACTTCTTACTGGGGCAAGACAACTTGAGATTAATAGTAGATAACCAAACGCGGTCCCCCACCTTAAACTCTGGATCACTTCTTCGCTTCTTGTCTGCATAGCTCTTGAAATTCTGTTGCGCTCTCCTCATGTTCCTCTGGAGTTTCAAAAAATTATCCGCCAGGAAGTTTAACCGATCCTTGACTGCAGGAACAAGAATATCGGAAACAATGGAAGAAGGGAAGGTGACAGGATGTAGCCCGTAATTTGCGAAGAAGGGAGACTGATTGATTGAGGAATGTTGGGCATTATTATAGGCAAATTCCGCAAGAGGAAGGAGATTAACCCAATCATCCTGGAGATACGATGAGTAACATCTCAGATACTGCTCAAGAGTCTGATTTGTTCGCTCCGTCTGGCCATTGGTTTGAGGATGAAAAGCTGATGAAAGTGACACAGAAATTTTAAGAGCACCACATAAAGCTTTCCAAAATTGAGAGGTAAACTGTGGACCACGATCGGATACTACCTCATCGGGAAGGCCATGAAGTCTTACTACTTCCTTGATAAAACAATCAGCTGTCTCAGGGGCAGAAGGAAGTCCAGGCAGGGATTTAAAATGAGCCATCTTGGTCAGGCGGTCAACGAAAACAACAACAGCGGAGCAATCAGAGGAGGGTGGTAAGTCAGAAATAAAGTCCATAGACACTGAGCCCCAAGGACGAGAAGGAACTGGAAGGGGTTGCAGGAGGCCAATAGGACGAACATGAGAATCCTTGGACCTGGTACAAACTTCACAGGAAGAGACAAATTTCGAACAGTCCTTAGTCATCCCAGGCCACCAAAACAGTCTTTTAGCAGAAATAATAGTCTTCTTAATACCTGGGTGACCTGCCAGTTTAGAATCGTGAATGCTCTTAAGAACCTCCAACCGCATCTGTTCAGGAACAAAGATTTTCCCTTCGTGAAGAAGAAACCCTTCTTTGGGCACGAGAGAGGGTTCACAAACAGTTCTAGATGCATCTTTAATTTGATCCACAAGAACAGACTGTAATAAAAGAAAGTTATTTGAGTTTAGAATTGTGTCAGGAGAAGAGAGAATCTCATCGTCAGAGGAGAACATGCGGGAAAGAGCATCTGCCTTGACATTCTTTGACCCGGGCCGGTAGGTGAGGTGGAAGTTAAATCGCATGAAGAAAAGGGCCCATCTTGCTTGTCTAGGTCTTAGTCTCTTGGCGGAACGCAGGTACTCCAAATTCCTGTGATCAGTAAAGATAAGAATTGGGTGTTTGGACCCTTCGAGGAGATACCTCCACTCTTCTAATGCCAGTTTAATAGCAAGTAATTCACGATCTGCCACATCATAGTTACATTCACACTTAGTCAATTTTCGTGAAAAGAAAGCAACTGGATGGAGTTCTTCTTGAATCCCAGACCTCTGTGATAAGACAGCGCCCACAGCATTTTCCGAGGCATCGACCTCTAACGTAAATGGAAGAGCCAAGTCTGGATGACGAAGAATTGGAGCCGACGTGAAGAGTTTCTTTAACCTCTCAAAAGCCAACTGAGCCTCTGGTGACCAAGAGAATCTTTGATTACAACGTGTGAGTTCCGTTATTGGTAAAATAATTCGAGAAAAGTTCTTAATAAATTTCCTATAAAAGTTTGCGAATCCAATGAAGCGTTGAACAGCTTTCTTAGAGGAGGGAATCGGCCAATCAATAATTGCAGAGATCTTCTTAGAATCCATTTGAATTCCTAAAGGGGAAATAAAAAATCCTAAAAAGTCCACAGATGTCTGTTCAAAAACACATTTCTCAACCTTGGCATAGAGCTGGTGAGTACGGAGGCGGGCAAGAACTTTCTTCACATGTAATCTATGCTCTTCCAAAGAATTAGAAAAAATTAGAATATCGTCCAGATAAATGATGACGAAAATATCAAGAAAGTCTCGAAAGACATCGTTGACAAAATGCTGGAACGTTGCGGGGGCATTACAAAGTCCGAATGGCATGACGAGATATTCGAAGTGACCATAACGGGTACGGAACGCCGTCTTCCATTCGTCCCCTTCCCGAATTCTAACTAAGTTATAGGCCCCTCGAAGATCAAGCTTAGAGAAAATCTTGGCCTCCTTAAATCGTTGGAACAACTCTGGAATAAGAGGAAGAGGGTAACGATTCTTGACCGTGATCTTATTTAAGTCTCTATAATCGATACACGGTCTCAAAGAACGATCTTTCTTTTCAACGAAGAATATCCCAGCTCCGGCAGGAGAAGAAGATTGTCGGATAAATCCCTTGGCTAAATTTTCATCCAAATAACTGCGTAATTCCAAGAGTTCAGGCTCAGTTAAAGGGTAAATACGTCCAAAGGGAATTTGAGCTCCTGGAAGAAGATTAATGGGACAATCATAAATGCGATGGGGTGGAAGCCTATCGGCCCCTCTCTTGTTGAAGACATCAGAGAATTCCCAATACGCCAGAGGAAGTAGATCATGAATTTCAGAAGAAGGAGAAAGGGAACAAACCTTGATTGAAGAAGACGCATTCTCTAACGTACATTTAGAAAGACACAATTCAGAAGAAAATGTTACACCGCCCGTGGCCCAATTGATAAAAGGATTATGTCTCTGTAGCCAGGGTAACCCCAAAATGATAGGGAATAATGGAGACGTCACCACATCAAAATTCATCATTTCACCATGAATTTTATTAATTACAACAAAAAGTGCAGCAGTCTCTTGAACCACAGGACCCGAGGTGATTAGTGAACCATCCGCCACACGAAGTGCTATGGGGTTCTTCTTGGATTGGAGAGGAATTTGGAACTGAAGAGCAACTTCTCGGTCCAAGAAGCACCCACTTGCCCCGGAATCAAGTATTGCCTGGAGATCCACCACCTTGTCTCCCCACTGCAAGGATAGAGAAATTGTGAGTAGAGGCACAGAAAAGTTGCAACTATTAGAGTCTTTTTCATAAGTTTCCTTACCCGAGGGACGGGTTGGACAATTCCGAAGAAGATGGCCCGCTTGACCACAGTATAGGCAAAGATTAAGCCTGCGGTGTCGGAGACGTTCTTCAGGGGTTAAAGCTGACCTAATGGCTCCAATCTGCATCGGCTCTGGGGCAGTAGTAATAGTGGCAGTAGGGACTGTAGATGACATCATAGGAGGCATACGGATCGGAGGTGGAGCAGAAGGTAAGAGCCAAGTAGGAGACACAAGACCAGCCTTTTCAGCCTTTTCCTCCTCCCTACGTTCTCTCAGTCTTTGATCCAACTGAATGGATATAAGGATAAGCTCTTCCAAGGTGTCAGGAATGCCTATACGGGCCAACTCATTCTTTAATTCAGCCGAAAGGCCCAGACGATAGCGGTTCTTCAGAGCTGCAGGATTCCACTCCGTATCCTCAGCCCACTGGCGAAACTCCAGAGTGTAGTCCTCGACAGGACGGGTACCTTGCTTCAGGGCATGCAAGGCGGCTTCGGCAGTAGAGGTTCTGTGTGGGTCATCATAGACCACTGCCATGGCATCAAAGAAAGAGTCCACTGTGGCCAAAACAGTACTTTGCCGATCCAACAGACGGAAGGCCCACGTCTGGGGTTCGCCAGTCAGGAAGGAAATGACAACCCCCACTCGTGTCTGTTCATTTGGATAGGTGTGGGGTTTAAGCGAAAATAACAGCTTGCAGCTGCTCCTGAAATTGCGAAATAACTTCCGGTCTCCAGCAAACTTTTCAGGAAAAGCGACTTTCGGCTCCGAAATTTCGGAAGTGATTACCTGTACTTCAGCTGGAGCAGAAGAAGAGGATGCTGCATCGGAGGAAGGAGTTGCAGCCGGAGGAAGTGCTCTGACGTGTTCCTGAAGCTGGGCGTAACCGCTCTGTAGCTCTCGAACGGCTTGAGTTAAAGATGACAGTTGTTGCGTCAGGACAGCAAATGGAGAAGGCCCTTCGGTTGGATCCATGGCCTGGTTATACTGTCAGGCTTACCGTCTGATCCAACGAGGAAGGAGCCGGAACTTGTAGCGTACGAACCCACAAGCGCCTCGCACAACACTAACCCACCTGGAGTGGAACAGGGAGAAGTGAAGTGACGAGTAGCCAATGGGACTAACCGAAGCGAAGTACAGAGGGTTCAGGCAAAGCGAAGTCAGACAGGCCGAGGTCGGGGCAGGCAGCGAAGAGTCGTAACGAAGTCAGGCAAGAAGATCAAGGCAGGCGGCAATAGACAATCCGGGAACAAGCTGAGGTCAAACACAAAAGATCAGTAGAATTCAATGCTAGGGTTTCAGTCAAACAACCTAATAACCAGGCAAAGAGTCACAGTTCAACTTAGGATTAAATAGCGCTTATTTGGCGCCAAACTGGCGTCATCACGCTGGCGTCGCACAGCTGACGTCAGTGCGTCCGTCATCGGCGTCCGTCGCTGACGCCCTTGCGTCGGCGACCGTCGCCGGCGCCTTCGCGCCGGCGTCCGTCGTCGGCGTCCAACGCTGCGCACCGACGCGCATCGGTTCCCCGATGGGCGCGCCTGCGCCTGCGCCGGAAAGGACGTGACAGCAGATCCTTACAGGTAGGTACCGCTGGATCCCATCCCCTCCCCAGGGAACTCAGGAAAGAGAAAATGTAAGATTATACATAAAATGTCAGGTCGAATCTCACACGGTGCACAATTGGACGTAAGAATCTGAATTGTAAATGCAATCCAGTGATACCATCTAGTCATGAAATTCTGGAAATCGCTAGCAGTTTCAGTCTTCAGCTCCTCAAATTTATGTATCTCTTTGATCTTGAGCAACCGATCTTTCACGGACGGACTTTCTGTGTGTCTCCATTTAAGGGGAATTAATGCTTTGGCGGAGTCCAGCATTATGGGAGCAAGAGACTTCTTGTATGTCTTCAGTGGCAATGAGGTGTCGTGTAAGAGGACAGCCAAAGGGTTATCATGGATTTCTATGTCTGTGACAGTTTTGATAGTGTTGCGTATTGAGGTCCAAAAAGAGTTGAGTATAGGGCAATCCCAAAAAATATGTTTAGGGTACCGGGATGTTCCTTACATCTCCAGCATGTGGGGGAGACTGCTTTATAGATCTTGCTCAATTTGGTAGGGTATCGGTACCATTTAGTTAGTAATTTATAGTTAAGTTCTTGGAGTTTAGCGCATTTAGAGGATTGGTGTACCAATAGAGTGATTTTTGCCCATTGGTTGTCTGTGATGGTCACGTCTCGTTGCCACTTGTCTTTAAGGATAGGGAGTGGGGTCGGTTTAAGGTCTGTAATGTGTTTGTATATCCGAGAAATCGCGCGTTTTGGTGGGTTTTTCTGGGACCAAATAAGTTTCTATGTGAGTGAGGGTAGGCCTGTCTTTATGGGGTGGAAATGTTGCCTGTTAAAAGTGCCTGATTTGCCAATATTTAAATCTATCTAGATCGGACGGCGTGATATTAGGTAATAGTTCGTCAAGGTCTTTCAATTTGCCTCGACGGTAAAAGTAATCAGCTCCTGCGTGTAAGAGAATGTCCCAACACCTGTAGTTATCTAAATTCAGGCCTGGTGTGAAAGTAGGATTGCCAAGTACCGGAGATAAAGGGGAAGGGGAGTTGATCCATTTGCTTGACTTGGCTAGGTTGTCCCATGTGTCTAATGTGTATTTAAGTTTAGCATCTGTTCTATCTCTATATATTCTGCTAGCCGGAGATAACCAGGGGGCCGCCCATAGAGGGGTTGCTAGGGATTCCTGCTTTATCTCTATCCATAATTTGGTTTTCCCGTAAAAGGCCCAGTCCAGGCATCTGTTTATAATCGTGGCTTGATTGTATATCTGCCAATCTGGAAGACTTAGACCACCTTGCGTTTTAGATGCGGTTAATGTCGATCTCGCCAATCTCTGGTTTTTATCCGCCCAAATTAACTTTTTCGTGAGAGTATGCAAGGTCCCCTTGGGAGGGGGGTATGGAATGGCCTGTGAAACATAGGAAGCGGGGGAGAATGTTCATCTTAAGGGAATTAACGCGGCCAAACCACAATAACGTTTTAGTTGTCCAGTCTCTTAAGTCCGTTTTAATAGAATTTAAGAGATCACTATAGTTTCTATTGATAATTTGTTTCACGTCCGGAAATATTTTTATGCCAAGGTAGGTGAAGCATGTAGTGGATGTTCTGATCGGAAAAGAAGTAGTAGCAGCTGAAAACTCTTCCCGGGGAAAAGAGACATTTTGGGCGACAGATTTAGTCAGATTTATTTTGAAATTACTGACTGAATAAAATTTATCCAATTCTACTATTAAGTTTGGGAGCGAGATCCTGGGGTTTCGCAAAAAGAAAAGCAGATCGTCCGCGTAAGCAGCTATTTTGTGTTCTTTGGAACCGATTGTGACGCCATTAATGTTTGGGTCATTCCTAACCCTGTTTAGAAAGCTCTCGAGCGAGAGGATGAAGAGGAGTGGGGATAGCGGGCAGCCTTGGCGAGTCCCGTTTTCGATTCTAAATGATTGTGAGTATTCTCCATTTACCCTGAGTTTAGCAGACGGATTGGTATATAAGGTAGTTATCCACGATAGCATTCTAGGTCCTAAGTTTATGTGTTGTAGGGTGGCTCGTAAAAATGCCCAGTCTACCCTGTCGAAAGCCTTCTCTGCGTCAGTGGATAAGAGCATAACAGGGATGGAGCGGCTTTTACAGTAATGGATGATGCTAAAGAGTCTGTTCGTGTTGTCTCTGGCCTCTCTATGCGGGACAAAGCCTACCTGTTCTGGTGATATCAGGGTGGTTAGGACTTGATTTAACCTGGTAGCTAGTACCTTCGCATATAACTTGGTATCGACATTTAGTAGGGAAATGGGACGGAAACTGCCAGGATCTGTGGGGTCCTTACCTTTTTTATGAATTAAGGTTATATGAGCCTCCAGGGCTTCTGAGGGGATTGTTTTAGTGGCTGTGATAGAGTTAGTAGCGGCAACCAGATACGGTAGGAGGCAGTGACTCAGTTCCTTATAGTATGATATTGAAAAGCCATCTGGGCCCGGGGCCTTTCCGGCTTTGGTAGTCTTGATGGCTGCTGTAAACTCGTCTATAGTCAAAGGGGAGTCTAGGGCCTTTCGAATATTGTCTGATAATCTCGGGGGATTGGAGTCCGCAATATAGTCAGTGCATTTGGTCAATGTGTTACAGATTTTATTTGGTATAGTGGTTGGGGGATGGAGCTGATAAAGTTTAGTGTAATATTGACGAAAGACTTCCGCAATGTCCGTGGAAGTGTGCACTGTTTTCCCATCCAATGTTTGAATTTTAGGTATATAGTTTCGAAACTGTTTTTTCTTTAATGCAGCAGCCAAAAGACGGCCACATTTGTTGCCGTGTTCGAAATAGAGTTTTTTATGAATTTCAACGGCTCTAGTCATAAATGCCGAATACGTGTCCCTGAGATCTTTCCT
Source organism: Xenopus laevis (assembly GCF_017654675.1). Classification (NCBI taxonomy): domain Eukaryota; kingdom Metazoa; phylum Chordata; class Amphibia; order Anura; family Pipidae; genus Xenopus; species Xenopus laevis. The sequence goes on from NC_054381.1 coordinate 70,980,412, forward strand.
TGCTTGTGTCAGTTCGTCAAGTATGTGTGTGAATTTGGAGTATTTGTGTTGCGCCTCGAGAGACCGGATTCTAGTTATCATCTGTTGTATTTTAGCGTTGCGTTCTCTCTTTTTGCGCGCCCCCAATTGTATCAATTCCCCTCTAATAACACATTTGTGTGCTAGCCATAAAGTATTTTCTTGAAAATAATTCTGAAGCTTTTGGGTAAGGTCCTTCTTCGTAGATTCCTCTCGCAGAAGGGAATCGTTTAATCTCCAGGAGAAGACTCTATGAGTGGGGACCCTATGCAAAAGAGTGCATGTAATGGGAGCATGGTCTGACCAAGTTATAGTGTCTATTGTAGCGTCTTTGAGAAGATCAATATCTGCATGGCGTATGAAAATGTAATCCAGTCTACTATAGGTATCATGCGGATGTGAGTAGAAAGTATAGTCACGTACAGAGGGTTGCGTGAGGCGCCAGGTATCCACTAAAGTGAGGGATCTAAGCTGTTTTTTAAAAACTTCAATTTTCCTGTGTGGTATGCTAGATCGTGTGGTAGAGGAATCCAGTAATGGTTCAAGTGTCATGTTTAAATCACCACCCATAATGAGCATACCTTCCTCAAAATCTGTCATAGCTTGAAGTGTTTGTGTTAGGGCTGGTAGTTGCTCATTGGGATGGAAATAAACTGAGGCCAGAGTGTGATATTCCCCTTGACTAAAAGGTAAGTGCCTGCCTTATCTGATTTGTTTGCTATGGAAGTGAAGCCTAAAGAATCTGCTACCGTAATTATGACCCCCCTTGTTTTGGTGGTTAAAGGTGTGCTATGAAAGATGGTCGAGAACCTTTAAATCTGAGGAGCGGAGTTTGTTGCTTTTTAAAATGGGTTTCCTGGATGAAAACTATGTCTAGCTTGAGTCGTTTTATGTCCCGTGCGAGATTGTACCTTTTGATGGGAGCATTCAGCCCCTTCACGTTTAGTGATCCAACTCGGATGTCAGTCATCATTCATCGTGGATACTGAGGGGGTCCAGCGGCAGTGCCCCGTGGCAGGAGAAGCTTGCATGTGGTAAGGGTGTAGAGATGAGGGAGACCCAGGTCGGATGCCAAGAAAGGAAAGTAAAGAGAGAAAGTTGAAGTACATAAAAGGTAAACATAATCAAAACAAGCAAGATATTGACAAAATGTAACTGGGGTGGGATTGACCGAACAGCGAGTAGGGGAAATCCCCATCCCACACTCGTGGTTAACCCAAAGGTCTGAGGTTGGGAGGACGTGAGAGTGGCGCACAAAAGGTGCATCAGCCATCCTCCCGTACCCAACTGCCACATAGACGTGGTGAAAATGTCTCTAGAAGCTAAGTTATAAACAACAAAACTATAAAAAAATCAACAGTATCAGTAATCAATGAGGTAAGTCTGGCCTCCACCGGCAGGAATGCCACACGGGGATCGGGGAGGCATGATTAAGTGAAATCATTCAAAAATATGCAGATATTACCCCTTGATACACAATAGAAAGACTGCAGACATAGGACAAGGAAGGGAGCTGCCTAAGGGTGGTGGGAGCTAAGCTAGGTGGTGACCCTTGTTGTAAGAAAGAAGTAGGCCTAATATGATTGGTAATCATTGGACTGGAGAGTGATTGAGGGGTATGGGTGGTTGGGGGCCTAAAGTAAAACCAATAGAAACAACATGTGGAAATGAACAAGCTGTGAAGCCACCATATCCTCATAATAAGAGTTCGCTGAGGAGACCGATGAGCTGCAAAAGGAATGAGTCTACTGCGCCGGAACAAAAATCATTCAAAATGAGGTGTAATTGGAATGTACGACACTGTCCAAAGTTGCTCCAGCAGCCTTGATTTCAGGAGAAAAGTGCAAATTGCGTGACAGGTAAGTTTTGGACCTCCTTATAGCAAGAGGTAGCTAGGATAGCCAACGATCCGGAGAAGGAATGAGTCCCAGCACTGGAACACTCCCCCCTTTCTTTCTTTTTCTCTCCTTTTATCCCCTCCCATCACCTCTCCTAGTCCTCGCCATGACGTGTACCTCCTAGAAAACAGAGGTGCGTAGGTGTGACAAAATGGTGTCTGTAGGCCAGCATCGCGTTGTGTGAGCAAAGGCCTCTTATTCAATCCGTGCGCCTAGGGGTGGATGGGCTGGAGGCTCCATTGTAAGCCAGTTCCCTCCATTCTTTAAGGTCAATAGTAGGCAATCCTAAAGCTCTCACAAAGTCCTCCAGGCCGTCTGGTTCCTTCAGACTGTATTGCCTGCCCTCCTTCACAATAGTGAGGGCAAATGGGAAGCTCCACCGATGTTTTGGGCTCGTAGGACCGTGGTAAGCGGCCTAAGGGCTCTGCGTTGCTGGATTGTGAGCCACGCCAGGTCCTGGAAGATGGAGACTTCATAATCTTGGTATTTAAAAAGCTCCACATTCCGCAATGCGGGGGTAATGTCCTCTTTAATAGTAAATTTGTGGACACAGCATACTACGTCCCGGGGTCGTTCTGTTCTGAACCTCGGGGTACCCGAAGCACGATGGACTCTGTCCAGTTCAAGTGGGCTGGAGGGTTCTTTGCCCAATATAGAATTAAATATGGCTGTTACCGTGTCGCCAAGATCGGCTGCGGTAACCGGGAGTCCGGAATACCCCTAATCCTGAGGTTATTGCGGCGGCCTCTATTGTCCAGATCCTCCATATGTTTCCGGAGTAGATAGATAAACCTATGATGGTCATTGGATCTGTGTACTAAATGGTTGTGGGCCTGTTCCGCTTTACCGAGCCTGTCGTCAATTTTACTGTAGGCCTCACCTATACTGCGCAGCTCTGCTTTGATTTCCGCAAGGTCTGCTTTCTGCGACTCTCGTAGCATTTTCGCCATCGCCCTTAAGTCGTCCTTGGTCGGTAAGGCAGACAACAAGGAGCGGATGTCTGTGCGCATTGAGGCTGTGCTATAACCAGAGGCCGTTGACCCGACCGGGCTTGGACTGCGAGTGGCCGACTCCGCCATCTTGGATGTGCGTCCTTCCGAGCGGTGAGAGGATTTTTTGCCAAGAAATGGTGACATTGTGCTTTGAGCGGACTGTGAGGCACTTTGTGGTGTCTGCTCTGCTTTCTTGCTGTGTTTCCCCATAGTAGTGCGGGTCAGGTATTGCTTAGAGAGATGCTTCTGGCAGTTCGGGACGGGAGAGTGTATCAGGTGCGACCTCTCAGCACGCCATCTTGCCACGCCCCCCAACCAATGCATTTTTACAAGATCTATATAGTAAAGACATGTTAAATACATAATTTTAAGTGACCAATAACACAAAATATGACAGTACTTTTTATTTTAAACTGACAAGTTTTATTGATCATCATAGCATTACCATAGCATTTGAGTGGGCCATCCGCAACATGCGGTACCCTATCCTCAATATTGGCATATAAACATAGGCTTATTGGTTGTAATGGAACATAAAAATAGAAAAAGAAAACAAAAGTAAAAAAGTAAAGCATTACCTAGTATTAACAGAATAGTGTTTATATGGCGGCAGGGTATTATTACATTCTATCCATGGTGGTTATTTATAAATTACATTGTTAAGTATATTCTAAACCTGTTTCCTCATCATCCATGTAAAGCAGAGTATAGTTGAGGATCATGCTTGTGTGCCAGCCAGGGGAGCCATATTTTATCATATGCTTCCAAGTCATTTTTTAAAGTATATGTGAGTTTCTCATTGGTAGCAATGGAGATGATCTTTGCTTTTAAGGATCCCAGTTCTGGTTTCTACAAGTGTCCTGCAATAATTAGTCTCGCGGCCATCAATATATGTTGGCTCAGTCTATGGGCTGAGTTGGTATATTTGTCTGGTTTTTACCCAGATACATTTTTAGAGGGTCCTTAGGAAATTTAGCGTGAAAAATTCTGGAGAGAACATTCGTCACAGCATCCCAAAATAGGGACACAACTGTGCATGTCCACCACGTGTGGAGTAGCGTCCCTGAGTCTGAGCATCCTCGGAAACATTGTGGGTTACATGTGGGATAGAGCTTGTGTAGCCATGTAGGGACCAGGTAAGTCCTTTGAAGCAGCTTAATAGAGGTTTCTCTAATAGTCACACAAGTGCTCTTTTTATGTGTGGTCGACTAGTTATTTGTTAGAGGGGTTAACGGAGAGGGATTGGAGATGAGATGAAATCTCTTCCGTAATGTGTTCCACAGTTGTAACATATCCAGTGTTATTGAGGATGGATCCAATAGTTTATTAAATGGTATCCGGTATCCGAGGTAGCCAGATTATTTGATGAGATAAGTATGGGTATATGAGATCATCCTCTATCTGTACCAAAATTGGGGCCATAGATCCTGCATGTAGTGTTGAGAGCTGTGCTAAATGTGCCGCCCAATAATATTTTACCAAATGAGGTACTGCTATTCAAGCACATAGTTTGCTTTGATATCCTAGGGTGCTTGTGTTGCCAGATAAAGGCATTTATTCTTGACTGCAATGTGTATAAGTCGGGTAAAGGTACCTTAATTGGTAAAATTCTAAACAAATAGGGGATTTTGGGTAACAGCACCATTTTGATAAATTGGATTCTACCGATCCACAAAATTTTGTGTTTGTCCCATTTCAACAAGTCCTGTGCCAAAGAGTGGAACATTGGTTGAAAGTTAGCTTTGTATAGAGAGGTTAACACCTAAGTACTGTAGAGATTCAGTTTGTACATGAAAACCAAAGTTAAGTTCTAACAATTTTGACAACATGTTTCGGTACATTAAAGGGCAGCAGCTCAGACTTATCAGGGTTAATCCTTAACCCTGAGACCTTTGGCAAACTCAGACAAAGAATTCTGTAAGTTAGGAAGAGAGGTGAGGGGATTTGTCACATGCATCAGCAGGTCATCTGCAAACATCGAGAGCTTGTATTCCTTACCCTTGATTTGCAGGCCTTTAATATCAGGCTGCTCTCTAATGGCCCTTGCTAGTGGTTCCATCGCTAGAGCAAATAATGCCGGAGAGAGCGGGCATCCTTGCCTAGTGCCCCTTCTGATATCTATATATATTTGTCTGTCTGTAGATGGGAGATTCAGCTTAGCTTTTGGGTTATGATAATAGGTTTTTAATGTGTTCAAAAAATTGGAGCCTAACCCAGTTGCCTCAAGTAGTGTGAAAAGATATTTCCAATTCAAGGTATCGAACGCTTTCTCGATATCAAGTGCTAGAAGACATAGAGGTGTTTTAGATTCATTTGCGTTTGCTATTAGATTGATAATTCTTCTAATATTATCAGGGGCTTGGCGAGATGGTATAAATCCTATTTGGTCTTTATGGATCATTGTAGTTAATACTTTGTTCAATCGGGTAGCCAAAATGCATGTTAGCAATTTCACGTCTAAATTCAATAGCGATATGGGTCTATAATTTTTTGTAGATAGTGGGTCCTTATTAGGTTTAGGAATTACAGTTACCCTGCCCTCGTTCAGCTCCGGGGGCAGGGGATGGCCAGTAACAATATGTTTGAATAGTGCTTGTAGGTGGGGAATTAGCTGATTCTGGAATTTTTTATAATATAGGGAGGAGAAGCCGTCTGGTCCTGGGGCTTTATTTGACTTTAAGTTCTTAATAGTAGTTTCAATTTCCTTGTATGTAATTTCCTTCTCTAGCATGGCTGCCATCTCTTCTGTCACTGGGGCAGGGGCATATTGTCTAATGTATTGATATAAAGCTTTGTCATTCAACTGGGGTGGGGACTCATAGAGGCATTGATAATAGTTGTGGAATGTCGAGACTATATTTTTTGGGTCTGAGGTGATGCGACTGTCAGGCTGTCTGATGTTTGGAGTTACGTTTGTTATGAGCTTTTAATAGGTTTGCCATCATTCTAACTGGCTTGTTGGCATATAAGTAAAATTTGTGGTTAGTTTTACGGATGGCGTGTTCTGCCGTATTTATTTGACAAACTCTTATTTTCTGTTTTCTTCTATAAGGCGTCTAGGTCGGGTATTGGGACGTGATTTGTTTTCTAAGGTTGTCAATTCCATTTCTAATAGAGCGAGTGTCTTTAATCGTTCTCTTTTTTTTTTTTGCTGCATACTGAATCAGACAACCCCTAATATACGCCTTCTAATCTACCCATAGCCAAGCTAGGGATGTATCCAATGTGCAATTTTCTGTAAAGAATTGTTTTAGTTATTTTGTAACGTAGCTAATACAGTCTGGCTCAGCCAATAGACTTTCATGAAGTCGCCAGGTGGGCTGTATAGTAGGGCATGTCTGTATGTCCAGCGCAGTTAACATGATATCGTGGTCCGACCAAGCACAGAGGGAGATTGTAGAACCAATTATCTTAGAGATTTCTCGTCTACTAACCAAGATATAATCTATCCTAGAGTAGCTATGATGCACATGCGAGTAATGGGTATATCCCCTTTTATTATTGTTAACCTCTCTCCAGGAATCAGCTAAATCATGTATGTGTAAAAGATTTTCTATATGTTTGGTGGTTCTCTTATGTCTTGGTGTGCTTTCAAGAGTGGATCTATCTAGAGTGTGGTGGAAGGATAAATTGAAATCTCCTGCCCACACTATTCTCGCTGTTGGAATATTGGCCAATTTATGTAGTAGCGTTTCAAAGAAGAGAAGCGGTGCATTGTTCGGGGCATAGGAAGAGATTATTATATAATTTGTGTCATATAGGGTTCCAAGTAAGATAAGATATTGCCCCTGATTATCAGTTATGGTTTTTGTAATGGTAAAGGGGAATCTGTTATGTAGTAATATAGCCACACCTCTTTATTTGCTTGTGGTAGAAGAAAGGTAAAAGATAGGGGGCACATTTACTTAGCTCGAGTGAAGGATTAGAATGAAAAATACTTTGAATTTCTAAGTATTTTTTTTGCTACTGTCTCTTTAAAAAAAACTTAGACTACCTAAAACCTACCGAGCACCAATGTTAGCCTGTGGGGAAGGTCCCCATAGGCTTTCTAAGTAATTTATGATCGAAGGAAAATTGTTCAATCGATGGATTAAAATTCTTCGAATCGTTCAATTCGAAGGATTTAATCGTTCAATCGAACGTTTTTTGCTTCGATCGAAATGCGGTAAATCCTTCGACTTCAATATTCGAAGTTCGATATTCGACCCATAGTAAATGTGCCCCTTAGTGTAGTTCTTATGGAGGAATTTTGGGTATGAGGTCTGAGTAAAATGAGTCTCTTGTATGCACAGTACATCAGGAGACAGACGGTTATAAGTCTGAAAATGCCGCCCTTCTTTTCGTTGGGGAGTTGAGGCCCTGTGCATTGTGTGAGACAATTTTAATGGACATATATAAGATCATATGTTTTGCCAATGTTGCTATAATTATACATCAGTGCTAGGATCTCAAGTCTCCACCGAAATTTCATTACCTGTCGCCACTGTGGTGCCAGTAACACACAAGAGATAATCCCCACCGCCAGGGTAATGCAAATATAGGTAACAATAAAAAAAAATAATAACATACATAAACAGCAAATACAGTATAAAGATTATGTAAAAAACATAAATCATAGTGTCTGAACACTTTAAGTGAGCACTGCGTCTCCAACATTCCCTTCCCAGACTTGGGGGGTATGCGAAAGAAAGGTGCTCGACGTGGGGGGGGGCAATATCCCGCAACCCCAATTTCAGGTGATTTAAGTGGGAACATTATCCAATAATAACAGTAACATCAAAGTAAACAGTTGGAATCCTATAGAAATAGAACCACCCGAGTGGCCTCCAGCATCCGGAACAGGTAGGGTCTCACTCACCCTTGGCTGGGAAATTTAGGTACCCATAATGTTTAGTTAGGGTATGAATCAGGTCTGTGCTGTGTCGGGCCTTGGATGTGAAGGTCTTTGTTCTTTGGTTGGAGATTGTGGTGGTGGATGTTTCTGTTGCCTAGAGAGGGGTACGACAATTCACTCCAGGTCTGTTCTAGGTGGTGTCGTAGGTACTTGGCTATCCTTGTCTTGAATGCCAGTGTTCGGGAGTGTAGATTATATGGTTGTGTCCTTTCCAGGGGAATTGTAGAGAAAAAAGAGAAACCCCATTTATATTTCACTTTGTGTTGAATAGGGATTGCCGTAACCGGTTTCATGAGCCGCCTCTTCTGTAAGGTAGTGGGGGCAATATCAGCATACAACTGCATATTGTGGGGGAGGTCCTCACTGTTTAATTCCCTAGCCGCTTTTAAAGCCAGGTCCCTGACTTCCACGTGATGTAATTTCAGTACAATGTCCCTTGGAATGTTAGGGTTGCATGGGCGGCCTAGGGCTCTGTGGATTCGTTCATTGTGTAACTGATCCATAGTATGATCAGGGAAGGGCTGTTGGAGTACCCCTTCCATTAAATGTGTAATATCGGTTACAATCTCTGGGACCCCCTAACTCGCAGGTTACCTCTCCTGGAGCGATTTTCCAGATCCTCCACTTTGTTCTCCAGCTGTATAATTTGGTTCTGGTGCGCCATGATTTGTGAGAGCAGTGATGTGTTTGTCAGTAATCTGTTCAAGTTTGTCCACCCTGTCTCCCAAATCGTTAATCTGCCGTGCAAAATCAGTAACTGCTGCTATTAATCGCTAATTAATACGGTGCAGGAGCGGAGCTTTCATTATGCATCCGGTCCGTTCAGCTGTGCGCATGCGCCCCAATATGACAGTACTTATAGAGCATATATCACTTTCCAGCATTTTACTTTAGTTATTGGTCCTTTAACATTTATCTGACAACCTTTTCCTTTGACTACAATTGAAATGCAGAATCTATGTTACCTGGCAGTCTTTGCCTGTAATGCAGGTGATGTAGATTATTTTACAGGGTTAAGCTTCCATTCCATTTTAGTGAACATTTTTTTAGTACTGAGAGTTCATTCTTGGCTGGGAAAAGGGTTAGCAAAGGATTGTGGTCTTTGTTCTACTTGGTGCAAACATCAGCATTCAGTTTCTTTAATAGCTTGCACTTAGCTACCAAAATAATTAATCATAACTGTCACAGTCACGTCTGTAAGCTTTAAGCAATCGTATGTTCACTAGAGGTCTTATTGAAAGCAAAATTGCGATCTTGTTTTATGAAGTAATCTATTTTTTTATATTGATATTGTACAAGCTCCCACTAACTGTCATTTAAATGTTGTCAATCAAAGCCGTTTGCATCTGGTACTGATGCCACATGAAATTTATTTATTGAAACTTTCAGTCACACATGGAAAGTTTTGCAGATGGTGTCCTCTTATTTATTTATTTCCTTCTTTACTACAAAAAATAGCTTTCATCCTCATCACTTTTAAGCTTGTTCCTCACCCATTCCATTTGCCCTTCTTTTTCTTTTTTAATAGATCTAATCAATGGCATGTTAAACACGAAGGGATCTTTTATGAATTCTATGTTAGGACAAGCCAAGCACCACTGTAGATCATGAGAATAAACAACTCTAGCTGATTCAATTACAATGCCTTGGCTAGGTTTTTATCTGCCGGTGACATCATTTCAATCAAAATGTAAAATAATACAATCCAATAGATGCAAGAGGGAGAGATAGGACACAGACTGCTGCACTTAGTCATTTAATCAAAAAAAAAAAAGAAAGAGAAAGAAAAGAAGTGTTCTCTCTGACAGCCTAAGACTCATATTTCCAAAACTCTATTACCTTGTATAATGGTATTCAAAAGATCTGAATGCAGAAAATTGTCTATTACTTTTTTTTATTAGCGAGAACTATGAAAGCCACAAAGCATTTTACCCCCCTTTTTATTTCATTGCATTGTTCAGTTAATTAGCAGAAACATTCCTATAGCCATAAAGACCTTTTTCCTTTTATTTTGGGTCATAACTAAATTACCTGTATTTGTTGTGTCTAAATTTGTAGTAGTACAAGTAGCAGAACACTATTTATCCTCCAGCAGAAAAACGCTAACAGAGAAAATATGGCCGAAATTGCCCCATAAATGTGTCCATTGATAGGAGGGAATCCACCTTTCTGGAAGAAAACCAACCTGGAGTTACCAACCAAGAGTGTTAGGTGAGTCATTCCTTTCTCTAAAAATACAGGTATGGAACCTGTTATCCAGAATGCTTGAAACTTGGGACTTTTGGAATAAGGGGCCTTTCTGTAATTTGGATCTTCATCATTTAAGTCTACTTAAAAATCGTTAAAACATTAAATGAATCCAATAGTGTTATTTTGCCTCCAATAAGGATTAATTATATTTTGGATGGGATCAAGTACAAGGTAATGATTTATTGTCACAGAGAAAAAGAAAATCATATTTAAAAATTTGAATTATTTGATTAAAATGGGGTCTATGGGATATGGCCTTCCCATAATTTCAAGATTTCTGGATTATGGGTTTCTGGATAATGGATACCATACCTGTAGTAAAATACTAGAATGCATTCACTGCATCTATTATTACACAAAATCATTTGTTACAATTCTAATTTAGGTTACAAAATGATAGTTTGACATTTATCACGAAAATTTCATTGCCCTTAAGAGATCTTATGATAATAGTCAACTGCAAACCATCATAAGAATTAGCACTGGCATATAATGAATGGACCTTACTAAGTCACAAGTATGGATGAAGGAAACTATTAAATCAGCAAAAAATTTGATCAATGGAAAGTCTCTTTCAAGCATGTAGCTTTCTTTGAGGAGCCTAATACTTTCTAAAGTTAATCGGAAAAGAACACCCAGGAACGACACAGGAATAGATACCTACAAGACACCAATAGCACGACAGGTCTTATAAAATAAATCTTCTTCTTCTTCATCATCATGCCTTGCTACAATGGTGTTAAAGGGGTGTGTCAAACATGGCACTGAATTTCCCATGTGAATATATTGATGTCAGTGTATACATGCTGGTGAAGACATAATGAAGTCAGTGCAAGCGCTTGATGCACACTACATAAACATTCCATCTAGCCATAATAGAAGTTATGATGCTAAAATTTCAGTTTTCCGTGCTTCCCATATGGGTAGTATAGTATATATTTGCTTTCTACCACTATACACAGGGATTTTTTTTCAATGCATTTTGCGTGGAAAGAAAAGCCACAAAAACACCCAATGTGTTTCACAATTTGTTTCTGATTTGTGATGTATTTGGTGTAGCAAAATGGGACAGATAATCTCATCAGTAGTTATGAACTAACAAACAATGTACAGTATTTTGCATTCCAAGACAGAAAAGAAATAACACATTAATACCTGAATGTGATTCACAGAATTAATGGTTACAATGATTGTTAGTTCTGACCACTGCTGCTGAGCTGCACTGGTCACTAACACCCCTTTGAAAATGAAAGCGTTGAGATGCTCAGAGCAATCAGCACATTTGGACTGATTGACAAATTTATCAGTTTTGATAAATGTCAGGAAAAAAAATTAATAAATGGGTAAGCAGATTTAACACATATGTACAAGTATGTATGTATGCATTCCCCAGTTAAATCTTTGATAAATCAGCCCCTTTGTTTGTGGACTGTGTGCTTAAGTGGCAAACCACCTTTTGCTAATGTATACAGGACTATTAAAGGTTAATGTAGCACACCATTAAGTGCAGTTTAGCTGTGTGAATTATAGTGTGTGGCCAGACTATTTCTGTGTGTATTGTGCCTCTGACCCACTTGAACCTGAACAACTCTACCGTGTAGACTCCTCTTTGCTTCAAATGAGCCAAATCAAAGACAGGTTTCTTTGCAGCAATAACTTGTTTATTAACAGTAGAACAGCCCAATAAATGAAATAAGCATTCACTCCTTTAAGGTAAATTCAAATACAATAGTGACAGATCCCTCCCAGAGGTAAAAGAGGCAACTCCTTCCTGAGAGTAGACCACTGTGCTTTGGGATCCTCAGCCTGGGTTCTTGTTTCTTGGCACTTACCTTCTTCTCAGCTCACCCACTGAAATCCCTACACTAGTGGTTCATACACCACAGGGTCCTAACCCCACTATTCCTCCTCGTTGGAATGGAAGCTGCCCACTCCTTTACCTTCAGTGAGCCTTCCTCTTGTTTCTAGAGCAACTATGACAAAATTCACTATATCTAAACAGCCTTTTCTAAATTTTGACCACCACGGTGACTGTGGGCCTGTAACAACCTCTCAGAGAGCTGAGGTACCAGGAAAGACCTTGAGCACATGGGGCTATACCCTTTATACTTTTAACTGCTGCGATTGACTGGGCAACAATAAACTAACACAGGACCCATGAAAGGAGACAAAGCTGCCTGGGTGACTCAAAGGACCACTTTAGCTGTCCAAAAATACAAAGGGGAAACTGCCTGAGCTACATCTTATCTAAAATATAGTCAAGTGATATACCTATATACAATATATATATATATATATATATATACACACACACATATATATATATATATATATATATATATATATATATATATATATATATATATATATATATATATTTCTGCAAATATAGACCAAGGTGATCATGGATAAAATGCTTACAGTAAAATACCAATTTTCAGTAATACTGAAATACAGGCACTGATTAAGTTCTTTCACATGCCGAAAAATATTATTAATAAATAAATAACGCAACCATATTGACGAAGTATATTAAAAATTTAGAGGCAATTATTAGAGGGCCAAGGGTGATGTTAACACTTCAGTCCATTCACCATTCTTTTTTAAAATTGTCTGCAGAAAAGTGCTGTGTGTACATTTTTTAGTACTTTGTTCTTAATGTTTTTGAATACTAATATATACCAATACAGTGCTTGCAAACTGCAACTTGTATATGCTGTATGTATAAATGGTATATTTATAAGGTGATGCATAACAGTTTTAAAATTTGTAGAAGCATACAGGGAAGACAAGCGTTATCATAAATATTATGTATAAATATACCAAGATTAAGTGAGGTTTGGTAAAAGACATAGTAGGAAGGAAGTCCCTGCCCAGAGGACTAAAAACAGGACAGTCATCTTATTGCTTGCTATGGGCTATTGCTTATGGTTATTGGTGAGTTGCAGTGACTTTTAATACATATGTGCAAATATGGGTGCTGCAGGCAGGATTTGTAGGTGTATGCAAATCATATCTGTATAAGGATGTGTAAATGTAGATACAACTTGCTTTTATATGTGGCTGTGATTAATATAACATTATGACATCCATATTGGTTTTCTCAACCCAATTGATGATTGGTCCCTGTACAATTGTAACCTCCATCTCCTTACAATTGTTGCCCTGGCTGAATGTCAGTTTATGTATTCACAGATATCTTGCACCAATGTCTTTGAAGTGCACATCACAGTGTCCTAAGGACAGTGTAACTGAAGAGTGGTTGCACAGCCAGTACTAATTTACCTAATCAAATTTTGCAAAATCAGTTTACGCTATGATATTTTTCACTAAATCATCCAATTATGATTTTTAGCTCCAGGGCCCTCTGGACCATAACATTGTCTCTAATATTACTGCACACCAATTAACAGGAGCACAGGGGATAAGCGCTGTACTCATATAATCACATTTTAGGATCTGGATGCTGGATAGTAGAAAGAAAACCCTACACTCATTGATTTGCTAAAATGTAAGATATTCAGTCACAATGATATGAAGAGAAGAAGCAGAAAAGTAGCTATCATCATCAGACTCATCATAATCTTAATATAAATTCATGCCATTTAACCATTTCCCTGGTGGTTGATTGTACAATTTGTATCATGTGTTATCAAACAATACTCAAATTGTATTAGTATCTTTAGTATTTAACAGTGAAAATGTTGTATAAACAGCCTTGATAACATAGTGAAGAAAGCTAGGACATTTTAAAGGAACAATTCAGTGGAAAATTAGTCAAAGTTAGCCAAAAATGTAATCTATTATAAAGGCTGGCATGAACAAATATCTATTGTTATTGCCAGAATCCAACTCCATTTTGCAAATCTCTAGCCTCTTAGACAGAGATTTGAAGAGGAAACAATTAAGAAAACTTTACCCCCAAAATTAATATTTAAGCAATGGATAGTTTATATCATATTAAGTAACATATTATTAGGTATACTGTCATGGGAAAAAATGTTTTTTTTTTTCTCGAAAACACATCAGTTAATAGTGCTGCTCCAGCAGAATTCTGCACTGAAATCCGTTTCTCAAAAGAGCAAACAGATTTTTTTTTTTATATTTAATTTTGAAATCTGACATGGGGCTAGACATATTGTCAGTTTCCCAGCTGCCCCAGTAATATGATTTGTGCTCTCATAAACTTTAGTCACTCTTTACTGCTGTACTGCAAATTGGAGTGATATCACCCCTCTCCCCCAGCAGTCTTACAACAGAACAATGATAATCAGATAGCAGCTTCCTAACACAAGATAACAGCTGCTTGGTAGATATAAGAACAGCACTCAATAGTAAAATCCAGGTCCCACTGCGAGACATTCAGTTACATTGAGCAGGAGAAGCAAAAGCCTGCCAGAACGCAGTTCCATCCTAAAGTACTGCCTACACAACAATATTACAACTAAAAAAAATGCACGTGCTGGTTCAAGAATGACATTTTATATGGTAGAGTGAATTATCTGCAGTGTAAGCAATGTAATTTAGAAATATAAACTACATCATAAAAATCATGACAGAATCCCTTTAAAGAATATTACCAAATGTGACCTAACATGTATGGTTTGTATGGTTTGTGCACCATGAATCCTAGGTGGCCCTTATTTTTTAAAATGGTAATTTTCTATTTAGGATTACCCAATGGCACATACTGCTAAAAAAGTAAATTGTTATGAAAATGGTTTATTTACATGAAGCAGGGTTTCACGTTTGAACTGTTTTATGCAATATATATATTTTATAGAGACCTACATTGTTCAGGGGTATTGTTTTCCTTTAACTATTCAGCTAGTTTGCTTTTGATCCTTAGAACACACATCAAACTCAAAAGAAAACTAACTGAACCGTTATGTCCCATGTAGCCCCCCCCATTCAAGTTACTAATTGGTTATTGACTAGTAACAGGTTACAGAGCTGCAAAGGAGGAAGTCGTGTTCTGGCTATTATGTGGTCTTTCCAGCCCTTACACGTTACATTTTTGGCTTACTAACTATATTGAAAGTTTTTTGATTTTATTTTTTTTGAAAAAGTGTGCAAGAGAGTTTGAGTGCATAGAGCTGTTTGTTGCTGCACAATATACTGTATGTGGCTTGGTAACTCCAATCCGTGTTTTTTCAAGTACAGGAAAAATCTCATTATTGACCCCCACTCATACAACCCCATCATAGTAGTTTCAGGTATAGTAAATAAAGTGCCAGATTAGAATTATGAGAAAACATTATTTTAATGGTTTATTGTGTAAAAATGTATTTCCATTATTCAATTCAAGGAGAAATAACATTTCTCCTGATTTAGCTCCAGTATTTTCAATAGAGTTTTGATAAACAGTGGGATACATTTTTCTCATTGAATTCATTGGACTCAATGGGACAATCTGGAATAGAATATTATTATTTGGATAAAATTGAGTCCTGTAATTCAGAGCTTTCTGGATAATAGATTTCTGGATAATAGATCCCATATCTATACAATAAATATGTATATAAGTACACAGAGCTTTAGTGCAATGTGGTGAGAGAGATAGCAGGAAGGAGGGCCCTGACCCATAGAGCTTACAATTTTTGTGACAGTCCTGGTTTATGCAAGAAGGCAGTTGCTTTTATTCCAGTGTCTGTATGCCTCGGAAAGGTGACACAGTGATTAACATTGGTAACAGCTTCAGGGATGAAACAGATAATGTGCAGGACACTAACTGCAAATTTGGATACAGTATCACAGTAGGTTTGGTTATTAGTGAAACTGAACCTAATGAATGTACACTGTGTGACAAATTAAAACCTACTTGCATTATAGCTATACTTAACTATCCTTGTAACAGAATGCAAGAAGGTTAACATACAATATAGATGTCTCATAAAACCTTTCAAGCATTCAATAGAAAATCTTCTGTTATTTGGAATTTGAATACACAATGAAATGTTATTTAAAGCTCATTATGACACATACTGTAAATACATCTGTGTGTTCAGGCAACTGATAGTTAATGTGTTTTACATCAAACTCTCCATATAGGAAATTTGTAATTAAGTATGTAATTTAAAAAGTCAGAATGTCAATAATTAGAGAGCTCTAGGGAAAAGAGTATATCAAGTAAGAAAAAAATCCAAGAAATGCAAACAAGGGGTTATATGAGTTGCTGACGTACATTTTTTGCTTTCAAACAGTATTAACACCAGAGATACTGCAACATATATTTAACAAACTCTATAAAGACATCTTGATTAAGATGTCTATTGGAATCATCCACTTTCAGGCAGCAAATTGCCTAATCTCTGTTTAGCAAGGTGATTTTACCTTGTAAACAGCCAGAGGGTCTACACGTTTAAAAGATAGTCATTCTTCAAAATGATATACTCGGTCCTCCTAGACTGTGTTGTCTAATATAATTTAATTCTAGATTTTGGATCTAAATAGGCCTCAGGCACTTGCTTCTGTCCCCATGCACTTAGCAATTCAGGTAATTTTAATTGAGTCGGTCTCACTTTCTACTATCAAAACATAGCAACACAGCAAATTGCATTGAGTATAGCTTAGTATTGATTATTGCTCATGGCATCTTGCAACATCATATTTAATGAAACTTGAGTGTCTAATCTAGAGGCTTCAGGAAAGAACAATATATATAGAGAGATGCTAGTATACAATTATTGAGATATTTCATGTGTATTGTGTGAAATGAGACCTAAAAGGGGGATAAAAATTAACAGTGTTCTAAAGAATATGTTTTAAGAAAATGTTGAAATCATTGTGTATTACTGTGTATAGGAGTCATTTGTCTAACTATACGGACTATTTGATAATACGCTATGATTTTTCTGCTGTTAATATTGTCATGAAATCAGAAGTGGACACTGTGTTATTGTATTTTACCACAATGAGAATGCTTTTATTGCTCATTTATATAAACCATTAACGTGTTTTATAGAAATGTCATTTTATTTAAACAATTGGCATTAAAAATGTATTCTACTGTATCAATTTGTTTAATTTCCTTTCCTGAAAGCTTTGTGTCTGGAGCAGCGTTAGATAAGTCATAAACTGCCTTAATGCTCAGCTCATACGACATCAGTTTGTTAACCTGTAATTATGCAGGACCAGTCTATTGTTTAATATACATCTTGAAATCTTGTAAGATATTGATGCATAACACTTAAAGATAGATGCTACCAATGCTTCATCAGTTGCCTGAGCAGGAACAATTAAGGTGCAATTAAGAATGTGAATTACATAATTTTAAAGAGCCCCTATCAGGTTAATTTTATTTGGTTACATGCACATTTCCCTATAATTGCAAACAGATTTACCATCTAATAATACAGTATATGTCTCTAGACCTAAAAAAAAGTATTGTGTTAGTTGACAAATTTAGCCCTGTTTAAAAATTTATTTAGCCATGTGTATTATGAATAGAATGGAACATTTGTTTTTATACTGCTAAATATGAAGTCCTTCTGAACAGATGTCTAGGTAAAAATAAAATGGAGAGGAGAGGTGGGACAATGATGTTTTCCTGCTGTCTTCATCTCCACCTCTCATTTTATCTATCTTTAAAAAAAAAAAAAAACAAGCAAAGAGTTTTTATAATTCATCTCTAGGCTGACAGACAAGTTCTGCAAGAGAATATTAGAAAATGTCTCAAATCTCATATATATGCTAATGGTATGCTGAAACTGGTTGGAGGTAAGCAGGAGTTTTAATCTGTCTTGACCAGTGTGGAAAGTGGAGGAGACAAGTCATTGCACTCGACAATTTATGATCAAACAACTGAATTGTAAAAGAAGAAGGACATGCAGAAAGGGAGAGTAATTTTCTGATTTAACAGCGTTGTTACTACAAATAAAGAAATCTTGATTTTGACTGCACTCGACATTAAATGAGTTTCCCATGCCCTGGTTCTAAATTTTTCATTTCTAGATTTGTATAATGCGCCTTGCTTAGATACAAGTGACAGATTAGAAAGTGATTGCATATGGAAATCAAATGTGGATAATGAAGCCATCTTCTGTTTATTTAATAACCACATGTACTACAGATGACTTTTGGGGCAAAGGCAATGATAATTCTCAGTATGTTCCATTTATTATTTTCTGAGTTACTTTTATTTAACAAGTAAAAAAAAAGATCTTATTTACCATGTCATATGACTGAATATTTATTAGATTAGGAAGCTATGAATGAATATTGCCATTTACAGAGATTCTGTATGTTTTAAAATGATTTCCAATTCTTGTAAATTCATATTTAAGGGGAAGTGATATTTGCAACCATATCATTTGAAAGTGAATGTTGTTTTGCTGCAATTGTGTCTGCATAAGTTTTTTTTACTAGGCGGTATATTGAGGAGAAAATATATGTGATGGTGCCACTCCTATGCAGGGCCGCCATTAGAAATCACGGGGCCCCGTACAACAAAATTTTTGGGGCCCCCTGGGCCCCGCCCACACTGACGACCAAGCTCCACCCCATATCCCGCCCACTCCACATCGCAGTTAAAAGACCACACAGACATCAGCGTTAAAAAAGTAACCCCCCCCACACAAGTTGTAAAAAGCTATTGATGGTCAGGGCCCCCTTATAAAAAAATTGGGGCCCCAAAAAAAAAAAAAATTTTTTTTTTTTTTTTTTTTAAAAAAAACTGTTTTTTTTATAAGTTAAAAAAAAAATTGGGGCCCCAAAAAAAAAGTTTTAAAAAAAAGATTGGTGGCAGGGGCCTATAGAATATTAAAATAATACATTGGTGGCCAGGGGATTAAAAAAAAAAAAAAACACAAACTGTTGTTCAGTAGGATTGAACTCATGGCTTCAGTACTTCAACTTCGCCTCCTTTCGTGACTTCGGGTCTTTTCACCGCTTCAGGACTTCAATTTCGGCTGTTTTCGTGACTTCGGGTCTTTGCGCTGCTTCAGGACTTCGGCTTCGGCTGTTTTCGTGACTTCGGGTCTTTTCGGCGCTTCGTGACTTCGGCTTTTTCCGTGACTTCGGGTCTTTTCGGCGCTTCGTGACTTCGGCTTTTTCCGTGACTTCGGGTCTTTTCGGCGCATCGGCTTCGGCTTTTCGGCACTTCCGCATTCGGCAAGAGGCAAGACGGCAAGAGGCAAGACGTACGGCTCGGGCGCTCGCAAGGGGGGCCCGGATCTTCAAAAAATGCAGCGCTGCCGGGCCCCCCTTCATGCCCGGGCCCGGTACGCTTGTCCCCCCTGTCCCCCCCTGATGGCGGCCCTGCTCCTATGACACATACTGTATTTATATCAAACAAGATTAATAAACAAATGTCATTTGAATCTTAACTAAATCAGGTTTCTTTGCAAAAGTAAAATGCTTACATGTTATAGAAATGTTGCAACATTTTTGTGTTATACATTTATGTATTTGCTTAAAATGCAATACCGTGTTAACATATTCCATGCTTTAGCAAACATCCAGCAATAGTTTCTAATGTAATTTTATTATATGCATTTATGCCTATATTACGGGATTAGCATTTAGCATATGTGAATCTAGTAGCATTTGTATGCTCATATCTTAACCAGCTGCCATTACCTCGTGAGTGCAAAAAATAGGTGCTTGACAGACTAAATTTTCTAGCTTCTTATTTTGTTCCACATTGGCAGTACTTTGGCAACAGCAGCCTTGTCTTGAATGTGATGTTATATGGTCAGGCATACTGGGTATATTAACCTGAACCATGTTGGTATTTTATTTACCAGACCTTGTTATAAAACACAACTCAGAGAGAAGGCTATTCAAAATAAGTGAGGTAATTTATTAGACAAAGAAAATTAATACAAGAGTTTTGACTGGGAAGCTGTCACAATTACACAAGGGGTTCCAAAGCCACACCTATTGACAGGAGTTTTTATACCTTCGACAGGACAATTACTTGCATGGAATAAGAAAACCCCTTACACCGAATGACCATACATGGTCAATACCCTCCTCCAGGTGCAAGCATTACTGGAAAACATGTTGCACAAGTAACGATTTCCTGAGCCCAAACTGTTTTAGGCTTTGCAGTCTGTAACTACCAACTGTAGAAATGATGTAGTGAAGTTCTATGGCTACAGTCCTACCTCGTGGTTATAAGAATTAACCCTTTGACCTCTGGTCTCAGGGCCTTTGTATTAGATAAGCACAGTTTTATATGACAATATAAAATCCACAATTAAATCCTCCATCTTAGATCACATCTGTCTTTGGTGATTCTTGTCGTATTTGGAAACATTGGAGGAGGGGATATTATCATGTTATATTATTTTATTTGTTCCTTTATACAGACTCTTACCAGTCTTAGATGCAATGTTCCTTCAATCAGAAGAACATCATTAGACAGTTATTCCTGATCTGCTGATCACTTATTCTTATTCTTTTATAATATGCAAGAGCCACGAACATCCTATAAATTATATTCTTATAAATAGTGCTTTGTTACTTATTCTTATATAATACACAAGAGCCAAGAACATCCTATAAATGATACTCTTATAAACAGTGCTTAGGCATGTCATACATTATAATCAGAGCATGACTCACTGAAACTTGTGTATTGTACCTCCTTCTGCAAAATATGAGGAACCTCGAGTTCCATAACTTGCATAAAAACATTTCATATCTAAAGAGTAAGCTTTCTTTATATTTAGCATGGTGATGGTACTACATTATACTGTGTAACAGGTTTAAAAGTTTCTTTAGCTGTGTAGATTTAAATCTTATTGTCCTCTAGTGGACAATAAACAACCCCAAACTAAAATCGAATTTGGTATAAAAACTCGATTTGGATTAAAAGACTTGATTTGAGTTTTTTTCTCTGGAAAAAACTTGAATGTCAGGAGGGCTACAAACATCACCAAATTGATCACTGGACCTCTCCCATTTTGAATACATAGATATAATTCATTGCCTATGCCTAGTTTATATATATATAAAGATATGCTAATATAAAAAAAATCAAGCAACAATATCTCCAGAAAGCCAAATAAAGATGAATGTGTGAAAAATGACCAGTACCATAAATATGAGCTAGTTCATTTTTCACATTATAGCTTAAACAAGGTTTTCTTCCTATATTAGCCAAGGCTGTCATCAAACAGTGTTCTGAGCCTGGCCAATAAAGTTATCATGTAATTATCATTAACTTGTATTCAATTATTAATTTCTTCCTCAAGGGCTGTCTGTGGACTAAGTATCTCATCTAAATGTGAAGGCTTGGTTCGTCAGTAAGGGGAGAGGTAATGATTGCCAGCATGAATAATTGAAGTTTAATAATTTTAACTGCAGTTAGAAATCATTTCGCACACTTACATGACCGAATCGCCTGCAGCTCTGATGCTTTTTTCTGCTCATCAAATTCTTTAAGATAAGGGAGCACTGAATATTTGAACAACTTTTTACATTAGAAATATAAGATAACATATAATATGAGATAACATAAGATAACTTATTCTGTTCTGTGCTGAGTACAAAATCTACCACATCTACTATGCAAAATATTTTATTTTATTTACTTTTTATGAATGCAATTTATACATAGGTGAGATAGATAAGAGGTCATTATTAAGACGGGAGGCCTTTTGGATTTGGCAGCTAAAAACACTCACACCAAAGGGCCTTAACGAGAATTTTAGTTATACGTGTTTCTTATGAGAGATTAACTTTTTTTAACCTTCTTACATGTTTCTATTTTTTACAGATAAGAACTGCTGAATGATCACATATAATATTAAGGGTTATTAGAAAATTCCGAGGGCAGTAAGGTATTATAATATTTATACAACACATGGATTTTTACAATATGGTGTTTAATGTATGTGAATTTTTTTAAAAAATGTTTTTGATACTACATTTTTATATATAATAATTATTGCACTTGGACACTTTAAGATAGAAAAAGATCATTTTGTAACCTGTCTTATCAAAATTGATTGTTTCATTGTATGTTATATATAGGTTCAATTTCCTGTATTCCACATAAGGGTTAATTTTTGTGGCAAGTTGCATGATGGGAAAAGAAGGCGTGGGAAGTTGGGTTTAAATGGGTTACTGCACAAATAATTGTATCCTGATGAAGGGTGTGTGGGTGTTCCCCCCCGAAACGTTGATGTTTGGTGGCTGAATAAAAGGGGATATTCCCCGACTGCATTAATCAGTGTGTGTGTGCGGATCCGTTTCTTATAGACATTGGTATATACATAGGAAGCATTGCAACCTGGAACAGGCAAAAAGGTTAAATTAAAATGTTTTTTTTTTTTAAATACGCAAGGGTTTAAATGTATATTGATGATACAAAAACATTTATAAGATGTGCCCAATAAAGGTAAATATTGGGCTTGATTAATTTCCCATGAGCAGTTTTAGCTAATCCATACACAGGTTGCATCTAAAAAATTTAGAAAGTATGAGACAAAAGTGAGATTACGATCTCTGCCAATGGTTACAGGTTCTGTATGGCCACATTATACCTCAAATAGCCAAGGGGTGGTTGGAGAAGCTGCATGCGTTGTCTTTAAGACAGGCAGCTTATTTAATGAGAAAAGAAAACGTATACAGGTATAGGATGCCTTATCCGGAAACCCGATATCCAGAAAGCTCCGAATTATGGAATGGCTGTCTCTCGATATTCGACCAAAAGTAAATTTGCCCCCATATGTCCGTATCAGGAATCATGCAGATTCAGTGGAATTTGCATTTGAAAATACTTCAGTATGCTAGAATCTTCATTCCATTTGCTCTGTAACTACCCTCTATCTCCCTCACAAATAAAGAATAATTCTTTGTTGTAATGACACTGTGACACTGAATTATTACACGTCATTACACCTCTTAAAACACAATCTACTCAGCCTTTGAAAATTATTATCCAGTGAGGGTAAGGGGGTAATGGAAACCGTCTTATCCACTTACTGTTGTCACTCTTCCTCCAATAGGTGCTATTATTTCTTTGTTGTTGATTTTGTTCTTTTGCACTACCTATATTCTAAGTTACAAAATATAAAGTATGCATGCACTTTTCTTGGACTTTTATCCTAATCATTTCAAAGGAAGTGTCAGATAAAAATAGGTGAATACTGTTTTTAATTCATAATTACTGTAGTAATATATATATATATATATATATATATATATATATATATATATATATATATATATATATATATATATATATATATAAATATATATTGAAAGTGTGTTTAGAAAACACATCTGTCTGGCATGAAAATGCATGCATTTAAGCTGATAGGGGCTGAAAGGTATGCCTTGTTCAGACAAGGTTAATATTCCCTCCTAGCCACGTAATTAGGTGGCAGCTGAGAGCAGAGTTGCTACTGCAGGTAAAAGAGATGTGCTCTCATGGGTTATACCCTGGATATTCCTGTGTGTTTGGAGGAGAAACACGATCCTGGTTGTTCCTAGTGTCTGAAATTAAGCCTGAGAGAGGACAAAGGGGCCCATGGAGCCTGAGACATAAAAAGTGTCTGACAAAGAGAGAGAGTACCTGAGCTTGAGAGATAAAGCAACTGCTAAGGGACCCATGATTGTGCCTGTATAGAGTCTTTTGCAGAAAGTGCAACAGTGAAGCTGGCTTGGAAGTAGGCTGTAGGGTTGCCACCTCACCCCATTAAAACCAAACACATATCGAATCCACAGCCTGCATGGCTAATTAGCAATTCATTTAGATGCATGCTGCAGACTGAACTGATTGATGTGCAGCCATGCATCATGCATCTAAATGAATGGCTAATTAGCCATGCAGGCTGTGCATTTGATTTGTGTCGGGTTTTAAAGGGGTGAAGTGGCAACCCTATTAGACTCTGTAGCCTGTATAACAGGGTGTTATTCGTGGACCAGAGTCTAGGAGAGACTCTTGGGTAGCCAGGAAGCCTACACTCTCATGTGTGAGAAAACTGTTACATTTTTGATGCCAAATTGCTATATGAGCACAAGCACCTGTGTATGTGTTTTTGTTGCTGAACAATTTAAGGCAAATTCTTATTTTTCTGCATTTTTTGGTGTCCCTTTCTCTTCTCTGCATAAGAAACCCATTTACCTACCATTATAAAAGCTAAACTTCCCACAATATATATATATATATATATTTATATATATATGTATATATATATATATATATATATATATATATATATATGTATAGTGTAATGGGTCTCTGATATACTAAACAGTGTCTAAGGACCAAACATATAAGGTAGGGACACAGTCCCAATCAAGGGCATAACTATAGAGGAAGTAGACTCTGCGGCTGCTGGGGGAGGGGGCAGGAGGTATTGGGGACCTAATTCATATTCAATTTCAATAAATATTGGTAAGACAGGTCAAACTTTAGACGTTTTGGGGCCTGAAAAATAATTTGCTGTGGGGCCTAATAATATCTTGTTACTGCAGTGGTCCAATGGTCATTAAGCTAGCACAAGCAAACTGTAAAGGACAGTATCTCATGGGTAGCACACCATAAAGCTCACTATAATACATGAAAACCAAATATAATAACTTAACAACAGTTTGACGTTAAACAGTGGGGTTTAACGAGTTACAAACTATACTATTTTTAAAACATATTAAAGAAAAACTTGACATTCAGATAGTTATAGTTCAGTCTAAGAGGCGCGCTAAATATAAATGGGGTTTATTTAATAAAAGGCACAAAGTTTAGCCCAAAGGCTGTAACCCAAAGCAACCAATCAGTAGAGTCACTTGTTTAAATACAAGCACATTATTGGTTTCCATGTGTTACTGCCCGTGGGCAAACTCAGTGGCTTATATTACATATGGGACAAAGAGCCCTAAAATTATGTCAATGGGGTGTTAGTGGGATGGGATCCATTATCCAGAAATCCATTATCCAGAAAGCTCTGAATTATTGGAAGGCCATCTGCCATAGATTCCATTTTAATCAATTAATTCATATTTTTAAAGCTGGTTTCCTTTTTCTCTGTAAAAATAAGACAGTATATTGTACATCATCCTACTTAAGATACAATTACAATCCAATCCAATATAATTTCAATACACAATCCTATTAATTTATTTAGGGGGTTTTATAAAATTTGGGGTTTTGGCACTAAAAAGCTTGATCTGATAAACTCGACCTTTAATAAATGACACCCTTAGGGGTCGATTCACTAACTTCGAGTGAAGGATTCGAAGGTAAAAAACTTTTTTTTTTGGGCTACTTCGACCATCGAATGGGCTACTTCGACCACGACTTCGAATCGAAGGAGAAGAAAAAATCGTTTGACTATTCGACCATTCGATAGTCGAAGTACTGTCTCTTTAAAAAAAACTTCGACCCCCTCTAAAAGCTACCAAAGTCAATGTTAGCCTATGGGGAAGGTCCCCATAGGCTTGGCTAACTTTTTTTGATCGAAGCATATTCCTTCGATCGTTGGATTAAAATCCTTCGAATTATCCTTTGATCGTTCGATCGAACAATCTGCGCTAAATCCTTCGACTTCGATATTCGAAGTCGAAGGATTTTAATTCCTAGTCGAATATCGAGGGTTAATTAATCTTCGATATTTGACCCTTAGTGAATCGGCCCCTTAATGTTTAAATGACTTTTAGAAGATTTAAGGCATGAAGATCCAAATTACAGACAGATCCCTTATCCAGAAAACCCTGGGTCCAGAGCAGTCTAGATAAAAGGTACCATACTTGTTGTGTGTGTGTGTACACACACACACATGCGCGCTTGAGCACACACTTAAGTAGACTTATACCTGGGTGCAAAAAAAAGAAATTTATATTATGATAGAATGCTGATGATAGAATGCTGATGCACACTAGGATTTTTCCTTGATAAAGGTCCCAGACGGGGACCAAATAAAGTAAGCAAATTTTAAAGAAAAATCCTGGTGTGCATCAGCATTCTATCATTTTATATATATATATATATATATATATATATATATATATATATATATATATATATATATATATACGGGATCCGTTATCCAGAAAGTTCCGAATTACGGAAACGCCATCTCCCATAGACTCCACTATAATCAAAAAATCCAAAATTTTAAAAATGATTTCCTTTTTCTCTGTAGTAAGAAAACAGTTGCTTGTACTTGATCCCAACTAAGATATAATTAATCCTTATTGGAAGTAAAACCAGCCTATTGGGTTTATTTAATGTTTACATGATTTTCTAGTAGTCTTAAGGTGTGAAGATCCAAATTACGGAAAGACCCGTTATCCGGAATGCCCCAGGTCCCGATGATTCCGGATAATATGTCTAATACCTGTATATATATATATATATATATATATATATATATATATATATATATATATATATATATATATATATATATATATATATATATATATATATATATATACACATATATATATATATATTGGTGTGTGCATGTATGTATTCCATCTTGCTATATAAAATGCCTTGGAAATAGCACCTGCCTTAAGGAGGTGTTTCCTCCAGAGCTCTCTTTGCTTTTTTCAGCTGCACACAGTAATTCTCTTCACTGCACATTTGTGTCTTTGTTGGTAAATTCCTTGCAAGTTATTGTATATTCCACTTTGTAGGTGCCTATAATTATTTCAGTCTATTCGGGTATTGTTTAACTGAGGTTACAATACTTACATCAATAGAAATGGGAAAACTTTAATTTTTTCAAGGGAAAAAAATTTGAGATTTATTATACCCCGAAGCTGCTAAAAGTCAGAATCCGAAAATACTCCATCTCAAACCTGTTGAGGTCCTGTAGAGGTCAATGGCAGATGTTCCTTTTCCAATTTGAAGATATCGTTGCCTGGCTGGGTGGATTTTTCTGGCCATAACTCGAAAAATTTGGGCGATTTGGGAGTCAGAACCAAAAAATATATATGATTTGAGTTTCTTCACAATTTTATTGAGACTTTTTCCAAACCAAATTTTTCGAGTTATTTTTTTAATTAATAAGGTAAAATTGTTGAAGGGGAGTTTGGTCGAGTTTGTTTTATTGAAATTTTTAGAAAAATTTGAGTTTTATGAAATAACCTCCTGAGTTTATCTCTATTATATAGTAAGTAGTAAACATTCCAAATTAATATGAAAGGCAGTTATGCAAGCTAATCCATCAACTACTAACTTCACCAAAGAAGGCTAAAACAGTATTTCATAATAACATGCCCCTTTTTCTTATATTTTCTTGCTCAGATTGTATGCGCTCATGCATTCTTCTGCCACATCCATTCTTCCTCAACAGAAGAAGGATGATAAATTATCTGGCGACCTAGGGGAGGGAGAGAAATGCTTAGCATGGTTCTGGGAATTGGTTAAGTACTTCTGTGGAGCTTCAACCTCATAATCGCTCACAGCAAGTTGGCCTCTCCGCCTTATAAAGTAGAATGATGATTAATGATCTTTTAGGATGACAAGGCAGGTCAAAAGACCTATAAGCTGAGTCACTTAAACATTACTAGCACTTGTGAAAAAAAGATAGATATTATATTAATAATCATTGCATATGGACAATAGATACCAGCAAGAAAAAGCCATACACTTTAATGTATTCCTAAAAAATATCCATATACAAGCACAACTTTTTGTTGCATACAAGTATAAACAATTTGCATTTCTATATAAATGGTTATAGGAATAGGTTTATTAATGCTACTACATTGTGGGATTCTGGTGGGGAACATAGACATGAACATATGTGATATATCTGTGTGTATATGCAACACTGTATCTTTTTCTAGAACAGTAATAGTACGATTAGGAAGAGCAAACATTGCAATAGGCAAATTACAGAGAATAAATGATGTGTGTTAAGAGACATAAAAGCAATACATTCTGTTTAATTAACATATAGACAACAAATTGTATGTGTATGTATTTTTCCCTTTAAAACCATACTACTCGATGCTTTTACCTAAAATACTGTGTATCCTTATCTCCATGATTCTCATTCAATAAATGCAAAATAGACAAGCTGCGTGCAGACTGCATACAGCATTTGTTTCTTTGCAGCTGTATGGTATTCAGGCAGACTACCAGCAGTAGTGATGGGCGAATAAATGTGGCTGGCACGAATTCATGGCGAATTTCAGCGTTTCGCTGCCGGCAAATAAATTCGTGAATCTCCTGCGAAAATTTGCCGGTGAAATTTCGACGGCATCAAAAAAATTCTGCTCGTGCATACGATAAGTCTATGATGTCAAAATCGCCAATAGTCAACACTAAGGGGCAGATGTATGAAGGGTCGAATATCGAGGGTTAATTAACCCTCGATATTCGACTAGGAACTAAAATCCTTCGACTTCGAATATTGAAGTCGAAGGATTTAGCGCAAATGCTGCGATCTAACGATCGAAGGATTATTCCTTCGATCGAACGATAAAATCCTTAGAATCGAACGATTCGAAGGATTTTAATACAACGATCGAAGGAATATCCTTCGATCAAAAAAACTTAGGCAAGCCTATGGGGACCTTCCCCATAGGCTAACATTGACTTCGGTAGCTTTTAGCTGCCGAAGTAGGGGGTCGAAGTTTTTTTTAAAGAGGCAGTACTTCGACTATCGAATGGTCGAATAGTCGAACGATTTTTAGTTCGAATCCTTCGATTCGAAGTCGTAGTCGTAGTCGAAGGTCGAAGTAGCCCATTCGATGGTCGAAGTAGCCCAAAATACACTTCGAAATTCGAATTTTTTTTACTTCGAATCCTTCACTCGAGCTTCATGAATCGGCCCCTAAGCGAATGCCCATTGACTTCAACGCCAGCTTCAAAATTTATGCGAGCAACTTTTTTGTACATTTCCAATTTTCAAGATTTTTACGCGGAAATTTCAGATTTTTACTATTTTTTTGTGAAACTTTCCAATTTTCATGATTTTTCTAAAATTTTTCAGGAGAAATTCGCCCATCACTAACCAGCAGTCATGCAGCATTTATATATTTAAGTTTTTAAGTATCCTTAAGTATCATCATTTTACACTAGGACAGTTATAAAAAATGCATCTGTAGGGGTTCTCACATAATGAAACATCGAGAAGTCTCCTACTGTATAATAACTGATAACACAGCCCAATGCTGCCTGCAGAAATTTTAGAATAGACTAGTAGCCACATGGGTAATTAGCTCAAATAACATGTCTTCAGAGAATTCACATCATAAAGCTACAATAATGCAAATTTTTTTTTTCCACAGATCTCAACATAACTGCTGGTACACCATATCTACTTTAAATCAAAAGGAAGTAGTGATGGGTGAATCTGCTTTGCCACAAATTTGATAAACAGCAAAAATTTTCCAAAATGCAAGTCTATGGGCGTCAAGTTTTTTGTAGTGCGATGTGGCGCTTCAATTTTATTTTTTGTGACACAATTTTTGGCATCATTTGCAAAACGAGGCAAAAAATATTTTCTAATCACTAATAGGAAGACCTCTGAGCATCACTATCCCTCTCAAAACTCTGCCTCTATGCAATCCAAAACTCATACTGCTAGTTTACAGGTGTAAAACTTGTGGTGCATGCCAAATTCCCTTTGGTTGTTCCCTTTTTACAGTCTAAATGCTATTTACAAACATGCAATGTTAATTTTGCACCATTCAAAAAGTGGGTGGCAGTGTACAGAGAGCAAGTAAACATTGTTTAATTAATATATATATATATATATATATATATATATATATATATATATATATACATACAGTATATTATATATAAAAGCTATCTTGAGCCTATTCACAAGTGTAAGTATGCATACATTTCCTGTATTACTGTTAATACCTTCCCCTTAATCTTTTACTTTAAGATTTCCTTCTTTTTATTTATAAAAATACAAAATGAATGGCATATTTGCAAATAGGCAGCTATTATAAAGTGTTTAAATTAATCTTGTTTTCCTTGTGAACATTACAAGATTTATCATACCCCTAAAAAAAAAATCCAAATCTGAAAATACACCATCTCAAAATTGTCAAGTTTGCGGGTTGATCCTATTCACCCGACTTTGAAAAATTTGATTTTTTTAAAAAAAATTTGATCAGTCGAATTTCTAGTTCATGGGAGTTTTTGGGAGTTTTAAATAACTCCCATGAACTTGAAATTTGACCCTTGATAAATCTGCCCCCTAGTCTAAAAAGGAAACATGTAAAATGGTACTTTTTTCTACATGCTTTAATGGTTTCCCCCTAGGGTTTTACTTTTCAAATTATATACCGTAACTTACATTGCTGCCATAAAACTCTGTAGCTGTGATTTTATTCTACTCAATAAATAATACAACGTGTATTAAAATATCTAGTAAAAAATTACTTTATTACTAATATTTTTTTTACCAATGATCACATTTTAATTTAGAAAATTAGCCATTTACAGTTACATTATTTATACATTTTTTCATGTTAATTTTTACCTGACTTCCACCTTCTCAAAAATGATATGGTTAAAAAAGTTAATTACGTACAGTTTGGGAAATGGTACAGGGAAAGCCATATTAAACTTTAGATGCAGTGAAAAGTTTGTCCAATGATTCAGTATCAGTTTTAATAAACATGTCAGCTATTTTATTATTCCAAGCATGTGCCAAATACAACCTTGGAATAAATAAATGTGACTGTATTGCTTATACTGCATAATGCCGTGTTTAAAGAATTCTTTCTTTGATTTATAAAATGCGTTGCTTAAAGAAGTTATGTAAAAAGAGTTGTATTTTTGGAATGATAATGCAGAAATGAGTATGCTGTGGATTTAGAATGTTAATGCAGAAAAAAAATCAATAATGATATTGTAGCTTCAAATGTTTTCCTTTAGGTTTCAGTTTCTTATTTTTCTTGTCTTTGACTCCACTGGAGCAGAAAATGAGGGCATTAAACAGATTATGCACCTGCACACCATAAAACACGCTTCACTTTTCGAAAGATGATGAGTAGTGTCAGTTAAGGAAAGCATGTAGTATTGTTCGTTCAGTGCTGTGTACAGAGAGACCTTAGGGAAAATAAAGGTTCACAGTCAACAGAGCTATGTGACAGGAAATTATAATTTGTTTCTTTCTACCACTGTTAAAGCATTGTGATTTAGGCTCATGTAATTTATATACCTTTGAAGGTCAGTATTCTGTCCTGCCTCTTAATGAAGCTTACATTAACACCATTCATTCCTTTCAATTAAATGGTGAAGTGATTCCAGAGATTCTCTTAAGCCACTGATTTAATTACTCACTGGAAATGTTTATAAGGAAGGTAGAAGCCTTTGCTAAATATGCTGTTACTAGGATACTGGCAGTGGAAAGACCTTTATAATAAATGTTACAAAATGAATGGTTCTGTTTTTAGTTCAGTAATGATTATTGGTGAGAATATAAAGTGTACTTATGTAGAAAATTCAGCTACTGCACCTCACACTCTTTTTATATAAACAATAGTTCTGCACTTCTTATAGTGCATACTGAGCACATTAAGGGGCAGATTTATCAAAGTGTAAAATTATAACTCACTCCTCACTGCAGTAAAATTCCTCCATCATTCATTCCTAAAGGAATTATTTAGGCAGATTTATCAAATGGTGAACTTGGGGAGGGCTATTTATCAAAATTAGAATTTGTGAGGTTTTAGATGTTTTTTCTACATCAGATAAATTTGAATGCCTCGAATTTGTCGAGGCTTAAAAAACTCAAGTTTGTGAGTTTAAAAGCTCAAAAAAAGTAGAAAAACCCAAAAATTGGATTGAATTTTGCCTAGAACAACTCCCATTGACATCTATGAACTTTCCAGCTTTTTCATTTGAGCTTTTAAAAATATAACTTTGTGAGTTTTTGTGCAAAAAAATTCAAATTGTGCAAAAATTTGGAATCCAAACTGCCTAAATTTGGAAAATTGTTTCTATTAAAATGAACATACTCCCTAAATTCCTATATCTTTTTTAAACATTACCAATAAAAATCCCTTTACATTTTTTCAAGGGCCTATAAGCGGCCTTCCACACATTTGTATGGGGTGGCAAATCTCATAGAATTAATAAAACAATTCTTGGAATATTGATTTTTCAAGGAGGGCTTGGACTACCGGTGCTTCAGAAGTATTATGAAGCTGCATAAATTCGCCAACTACTGGCGTGGTCACGTTGGTCCTCTAATCATGTATGGGTATACCTAGAAAAAATGCTATTTCAACCATTTCACCCCCATGGGTTTGGACTCCCCAAAACACCCTTAAACCTGAGATAAATATGTTAAAGGCTACCTCACTCACTTTAACAGTCTGGAAAAGGGTCAATTTGAAATTTAAGTTGAGCTCTCCTTATTCCCCCCTGATGTCAATTCTGTGAAACCCATTATTCCAACCAGGCATTGCATCTGTTCTTAGCATGCACAGCATTGTACAGACTTATAAACACTCATATATGATTAAATTAGAAAGCGTGATGGGATTGGAGGTTCCAATGGAGGAGTGGGAATTAATCTGGAAAAAATGCTAAAAATTGTGTTACATGTACCAAGTAAAAAGAGAATATTTATAAAGTGTTAATGCAATGGTATCTCACCCCGGTGAGATTACATAAAGCATTCCCTGGAGTATCACAATTATGTTGGAGATGCCTCATATTTTTTTGGTATTGCCCCCAAGTTCAACCATTGTGGGATGAAATACAAAACTTAATATCACATCTAGCGCATGAGGACATGCCAAAATATATCCTCACTTTCCTATTAGGTAAGCCTATTACAGGGCTCTCTATGGCCCAACAAAAGCTAATAAACCACATTTTAACTATTACCCGAATGTCCATAGCAGTTAAATGGAAATCACCAGCCCTCCCTACAATGGGGGAAATTTGCTTGAAACTTAAAGAATCACTAACATAATTTTTTTTTAATTTGTTTCTTTTTAACGAAAATAAAACACCAAGACAGCTTTAACTTTTAAATCATAAAGCTTTTATTAAGAAATTACTTACCGATTCTCTGCATGCACTCCTCTTCAGAAACGGAGACGATCCATTGTGCGGCACTCGATTTATCCTCCCTGCCTTGTATAGGAGATAGCCAGGGAAGAGAAATTGAGCGCCGCACGATGGATCGTCTCCCTGTCGCCGTTTCTGAAGAGGAGCGCATGCAGAGAATCGGTAAGTAATTTCTTAATAAAAGCTTTGAAAAGTTAAAACTGTCTTGTTGTTTTATTTTCGTTAAAAAGAAAAAATTTTTTTATTTTTTTTATGTTACTAGTCCTTTAACAATAATAAGAATTTTGAATAAAGGATAGCTCTCCTTAATACTGTCTTCAAATATTTAAAAATATGGGCCCCATGGGAAATTCTTTCACCTACTTAAAACTACTAAATCAAATAGATAGCTTGGTTGCACTATCTTTAACTTCTGTTATATTTATTCCTGTTATAGTTATGGGTAAAGCATTGATCTTGCACTATTGTTTCTTATAAACGAACAGGAAACCTGATTAATTATGTCTATACCTTCCCTGGGTGATTCTCAACTCTTTCCCATGAGTGATAAGGACCATAGATAAGGTTAACGTTTTTCAATGATTATGTGATACTGTTAACAATTGATAATTGCTTTTTTGAAGGTATTGTAAAAAAAGATAAAGGAAATATTTATTGTATTATGCTATATTGTTAGAATTTCTTTGACAAATTTTATAGATACAATGCTTAACTGGGACTTATGTAATTATAATTGTTTTTTATTTTCCTGTAAAAAAGAAAATCACACTAAAAAGTTACAACAAATAAAAATTATAAGGCAAACGCAAGGTTAGGAACAAGCCAGGGTCAGAACCAGGAAGCCACAGAGCGGACAGGAACAGGTAGCAGGAGTCAACGGTAAAATTTAGTGATCGGCGAACCTGTGGTATTTCGTTTTTTTGAGAAAATTTGCGAATTGACCAAAAAATTTGCGAAACAGCGAAATATTTGCAAAACTGATTTGCCGCGCACAGTGATTTTGTAGTATGTCAAAATTATTTTGTCGTGAATGCACAAATGTGTTTTGACTGGTGACATTATTTTTTATTTTCATAATGCAATTTGATGACATCCATCTTCTTTGGGTGTTTTATTTGTGTGACCTTTTTCCAGCTTTTGGGCTACCATAAAAACATTTTTCCTTACTTTCAAGCTTTGTAGACTGTGATAAATGAATATAGCATGTTTTGCTTTGTGTCAAAATGTGCTGAACTGCATTGGAGTCAATGGGAAGACCAATTCACACTCATGTTTTGGTCAGTATATTGCTACACACATGTCCTGTTAGAGGACTCCTATCTTTTCAAAAGAAAAAAAGTGCTCACATTTTGCCAGTTTCTTAAAAACATCGGTGGTTTTTACATTAGCTCTGGCCAACTGGTAATGGTATCTACTACTACTCAGTCTATATTGCTGTTTAACCAAAAAGTATAATTTATAGCTTATATATTACTAATAGCTTATTACCACAGGCACTACTTATAATACATCTGAACACATAATATCTGGATTTTTTTTTTGTTTTTTTTTTTACATATATGTATGTGTAAATGTAAAGAATCTGAAATACTATGTAATTTAATGTGACATGAGTGACTCCAATTGAGAATAGTCAAATAGAAATATAGTTGTGCTATATTTTCCAAACAACTTCAAGTACCATCTGAGTAGTAGTTAAATGAAAAATAAACTCCAAATATACAGGGTTTAACAATTTAATATATAGAAAACAAATAGCACAATGTTGTGAAATTATAATACTGGAGGAGGAGGGTTATACCTCAATGCCACAATGATGTCCCTCACATCCTGCAATTCCCTCCTGATCGGTGTGACCTGCAGCAGGTTCAGCTGCCTCTTCCTTTCCCCCTTCTGCAGCCTTGATAGGCCCCCACCAGAAAAACATTTGCTGACAATGCGGCAGTAGTACTAGGGATAGCAGGCTGCAATAGCAGCAGTAGCAGACAAAGCAGCCAGATGGGGAATAGACAAAACTATTGAGGAGAAGTCTATGAGAGGAGAGTATAGTCAGCAACCTCCAGAGTGTACTGTGCCAGTTCTGGCCGCTAGTAGAGCCTCGACACCCAAAAATGCATGAAGTCATCATCAGTGCGCATGGCATCCTGCACACTAAAAGACCCCATGTAGTTAGCCACTATATGTTCCAGCTGCTGTTGGTGGTGACTTTGAGTGCTGACTGGACCTGCTGCTGCCTGATGAGGCTCGAAAATGCTCTTCCATGCACCCATGAGATCACCGCCTTTGCTGCTGCTGCTGCTGCAAAGCCCCCGTCTCTGCTGGATGTGTGGAGTAGTGGAGGCCTGAGAAGTGTCAGACTGGGGGAAGGCCTCCGCCAATTTTTCTCACAGAGCCCTCTTCAATTTACCATGAAGAAAAGTTTTGTTCAAACGACAGCCGCTTGTGTTAATGCTCTCTTTCCTTGCTGAGGCCACACCAGCCAGCCCAATATAATACTTTCAAACCAAGAAATAGGAGCTCACAGGTTGCAGACTCTGCTGCAAAATACTTTATTGATCACAACTCTTCAATTGACCCACCCTCCTCTCTCTCTGGCTGGGTACAAGGAACTCCCCCACCTTTCCCTTGTACCGTGAGTCAAGCAAAGCGGCCACCCAGTAATCATCCCAGTATTGATTGAACAGATCCGGGATCACTCCGGAGGCAAGACTGCATATGGGAGGACATATACAAAAAGGTGCACCCAACAAAATTCTACATCACAGTTCTCCAGATGCAGCAGGTCATCTACCTCCTCCTCCACTCGCTCTGTGCCCTCCCAGCCGCGGACAATAGCTGGGGTGGTTGGGTGGTGTGTGCCCTGCTCCACATGCTGTGCAGGCACCCAGTCCTCCTCTCCCTCATTCTTATCATTGGACAGAACTTGCTTCTCTTCCTGCCTCCCAGCCCCTTCTGCCTGCCTACGTGGCCTGCTCTCCTCCTCCTCACATCACCCTCCTCTAGCAAGCCATCCAATGTGCGCTTGAGGAGGAAAACCAGGGGTATAACATCACTAAGACATGCACTGTCCCTGCTAACAAAGTGTATAGCCTGCTCGAAGGTGGCAAGTACTCAGCAGAGCTGCCTCATCTGCTGCCACTGCTCTGCACTTAAGTACCCCAAATCTGCCCCCTGAGTACCCCTGGCACTGTACTCCAGCAGGTAATTGCTGACCACCCAGAGCTGCTCTACAAGGTGCTCCACCATGTGCAGGGTGGAATACCAGTGCGTTGGCAGGTCACAGATCAGCCAATGGGGTGGCAGATGATGCTGCCAATGCATCCGTGCCAAATACGTGGTGACAGTGGGGGACCTGCGAAAGTGGCAGCATACCCTACGTGCCTTCTCCAGCGAGTCACCTAATCCTTGGAAGCTCTTCAGGAAGTGCTGCAGCACAAGGTTGAGGACATGCGTGGATGGTGGCTAGCAGGTTGTGACCGTTGTCTCATAACAATATTACCTGCTTGGAGCTGGCAGGGAGTAAACCACCGCTGCACCTGAGTCTGGATGGTGGCCTTGAGCTCAGGTTCAGTATGACTCCTCTCCCCCAGGCAGAGTAGTTGCAGCTTTATACAAATGTAACCAGTGTGTGCTGTCTAAAAATACGTTGAATGAGCTTACCGCTGTACACTGTAGGCCCAGGTGCACACTCCCCAGACCTTCAGCAAAGGGAGAAGACACCAGGAAACAGGCCTTGTTTCTTAATTATGGAGAATAAAATGTAAGCTTTTTAACCCTTTACTATCTGACTCTGGCTTTACTACTTTGTGGGTCCAGGCTTGTGCCAGCCTCCATTGATGTTTCCGAGTTGCAGCACAGCGTAAATGAGATGAAGCTCCCCTGCCCATGCCTGCTGATCCACGTGTCCGTAGTGCAGTGCACCCTGCAACTGACTGCATGATTCAGCGACAGGGACACATTCTCCACCTGGTGAAGGGCAGGGACGGCCTTCCTTCCAAAATAATTGTGGCTGGGGATCCGCCACTTAGGGGCAACACAAGCCATTAGCTGTTGAAAGGGGTCTGCTTCAACTAGCTTATAGGGCAGCAACTGCACTGCCAGAAGCTTGCGTGACTTTTTGTCACAAAACGAAGAAGTAAAGAATATTTTCCCCTGCCTCCTAGCAGTGGTTGGTGGGGTTTTCTGCCCCTGAACTGCTGCTGTTTTCCTCCTGAGCTGGCTCCGAGGGTCTGTCCCTGTCACCCTTAAAGTCCTCCCCCAGGCCAGACCCTGCATCATACGTGCCATTGGCTGGCAGGTGCCACCACCTCCTGCGGCAATTTCAACAATTATGGATCCGCACACACCAGTTTTCTGCAGCGGGGAAACCCCCTTTCTTTTATTTTTATTCACCACCAATATCAACGTTTCGGGGGGTACAACCTCCCTTCGTCAGGATATAATCCATAATTGTTGAAATTGCTGCTATTGGAGGGCCTCGTCAGGCCGGCGGATAACCAGCACCACTAGAGCAGTGAAAGTGAGTAAATTTCCGGGTGTGCGGTGTAACCATTTTAATACCACCTCCTGCGGCTCACTGGTGCCTGCTGCAGACAAGGTAGCCTGGGTAGGCCAGTCTATCACCGCCTCTGCCTGCTGCGAGTATATGGGTTGCAAAGCAGTGGCAAAAAAATCTTACATGTGCCAGTTGCCCCACTGCAACCCAATGCTGCCTGCTGCTGCGGGGGTTGCTGCTGTGGTGGTTGCTGCTGCTACAGTGCCCAGACTAGGCATGGAATGTGGGCTGGGCTGCTTCAAATAGCTTATAGGGCAGCAACTGCACTGGCAGAAGCTTTGCCAGGCAGGCATTGAGCCTCTTCACTTGTGGGGTGGCTGGGGGAGAAAGATGCCTTGCAGCCAAGGAGCTGGGGGAGGGAAATCTGGCAGGACACACACACACACAAACACACACACAATTTTTTTCATAGCAGAGAACACCACTTCATTATAATCAGCTTGAAAAAGGAACTAAAATGTTCTGTACGCTTGCTATATTATATTAGTTAGCCAATAAAGGTATCACCTTTATACCACTTTTGTTATTTTTTATTTCAAAAGGGTTGCCCTGTAATAATAGATAGTAGTTTAACCCCATATATAGCTATGCTAAGAAGATTCTCTCATTTTGAAATATCCTATGCCTAAATTAAGTAAGTATTCTTTAACAAATTTTCAAACAATAATTAGGGTAATAATTAGGGTTAATCATAAATGAAGCATTGTTAATTGCTGAACTCAATCCAAAAAACACAATTGTTTAGTTTACAAATGTACAGGTCTTTTGTGGACCACATTGTAACCACAGGTTATTTTATCTGCAGTAATTTAATAAGCAGTTTTATTTCTCTTTATTCATGTTTAAAACAATAACATTAACATCTTTTGGGAAAAAACACTATTAAATGTTGAGTATGTTGAAAGGGCCAATGTGAAACACCTTACATGGAGTTTGCATGCCAATACGCTGTCAAGAACAAATATGTGTACCCCCAGAATAGTGCCCCAGAAGTCTTGCACCTTTTAGCAGTGAGGAATTGCCATGTTGAGGGCAAAACCATTTCTTCCCCCATTAAGTAAATTAAATGTTATGGGTTTAGTTGATATGTACAGATTATTACACTAAGATTAAAATAAGACTTTTATCAAATCAACCTTCCTTCTTTTTCTGATTTTTCAGTAAGATTTCCACTAACAGAATTGCTCTAAAAGATTATTTGACAATATGACAAAGGATTACGAGAAAGATGTTGAAACTTTTAGGTTTGAGGCCAATTAAAGAATAACAAAGCATGTCCTACAGTGATAGTACTCAGAAAGTTTTACAAATAAAGCATGCAATTTTCTGAACAATACAGACAAAACCCTAAGGGCACACAATTTTAATCAATTCAGATTTCTCATGAAATGGATGATACTATAATATGCTGGCAGACCCTTTAAATGTGATTTGTTTTTAAAGAATGAAAACTATGGCAAAAAGTTGTGGAAGAGAAATGAGCAGATATAAGGGTCCTTATTTTTTAAACATGGGGCACTTGTAGCACTTTGCTCTTCCTAAATTAACCTGAAAGAGTGGTACCGTTCTATGAATGTAGCATAAGGGGAGGGTTGTGAGTAGTGTATGGGATTTCCCTTGTATGCCCCCTAGCTTTGTTTAAATACCCAAACTAGGTAGTGACATTGGTTGCAAGATGCAGGTAAACATTTATTGCACAAGGTGTAGAGTACAGCTTCAGTGGGAAAAAGACAGCCCTTCCTTATCATGTGCCAATCATGAATACAGTGCTGGCAAACACAGGAACCCCTTGTTCTGTTTTTTTTTTTTTTTTTTTTTTTTTTTAAAGTTTTTATTTTTGCATTTTAGGTTAACACAAAACAGCGAGTTAGAGAGAAGAAAGCAGGAAAAGAAAGAAAGAAGAAGAAGTGGAGCAGGGAGAGGAGAAGGATGTTCATACAATCATACATCACATGTCAAAGTTGGATTTGTTAAATGACAATAGTCGTAGTGTTCTCGTCATGAAATGATACCCAAGTGCCCCAAACTGCAGAAAACTTCTGCGGGCATCCTCTGGCAAGATATGTCAGTTTATGGTTAGACAATGAGTTATTTATAAGATTACACCAGAAGTTTAACGATGGCGGGTCAGTAGCCTTCCAGTTTAGGAGAATGGCTTTCTTTGCGTAATAAAGAAGTTGAAGATAACACAGTCTAGTGTGGTTATTGATGTCCATGTCTTCTTCAACTCCGAGAAGGCATAACAGGGGCGATAGAATTCTTGGTAAATCAAGGACATCAGATATATAGTGCACAACATGTCTCCAAAATGACTGGATTAGCGGGCAATGCCAAAACACATGCATGTAAGAACCAATTTCTTGTTCACACTTAATACAAACATCAGACGTCTGGGGGAATATTTTCGAGAGTCTATATGGGGTAAGGTACACCCGATTGAGGAATTTTATTTGAATATACCTGTCATTCAAGGATATTGTTAAGTCAGGTACTTGTTTCAGAGCCCCCTCCCATAAATCCTCAGTCAGATTTGGAATATCCCTTTTCCATTTCGCAAAATTTTTTGCCAGGGGGTCTTGGGAGGTCTGCCCTAGGATAGTATATAGGCGGGATAGAGGTTTGCCCTTGTTCTGTTTTTAAATGAATAGTAGTGATGGGTGATCTGTCCCGTTTTGCTTCGCCAAAAATTTTTCTTGCAGGAGAATTTTTGCAGCAGTTTTGCGTAACAATTTGCAGATGGTGAAATGCGGAAATTTGCCGCAAATCCATGCCTGCCAAATAAATTTGCCCATCACTAGTGCACCTCAGCAATTTTTCATCATGTAGGTTCAGGAGCAAATTGCAAAAACATAGCTTTGATTATAGTACATTTGACAGATTTTTGCCATTTTGTAAATTTTTCTACGGTTTCACTCATCATGACTTAAAATATGTTTGTTTATTTAGCCATTATTCTCTTCTTCACTTAAAAATACAATGTACTTTTGATATGAGATGAAATTATATTTAAGCTGGCCACCTAAAACATATCCTCAAAGTGTAAGGGTGGATTTTGTTTAGAATAAAGTTCAACTGGCAAAATATCATCCCTGAATTCTCTTCCTGGTTAGAAAGTGTATTTATGATTTATTTAAAGGTCTCAGTGTTTTTTTCTGAATGCTAATAAAAGTGACCTGATACCTTTCCCATTTTAAGATTTGTGTTTATTTTTCTATCCAGAAAGGGCAGAATGGAAAAGAATAACATTTAGATATGCCTTTTAAGGCAACTGGAGCTTTGATACACATCCTTTCAAACACAATTTTCAAATAGGGTTTGCAGAATTTGATAGTGTTAAAGTAATGCTTAATTTGTATAAGGTCATAAAATCCAGCTTTAGGAAGGTCAAACTGTTTTGTTATTCAAAGTAATATTTAAGGCTATTCTAATAGTAGTGAACTCCAAAGTCCAATGTTAGAATCAGAAGTTCTAGCCATGTTATAGAAGTAGAATATGTTTTATAGCTTTTTTGGCAAAAATATATACTTATGCTTTTGGAATACTATTAAAAATATGGTTGATCATTAATGAAGAATTCCATTTACTTGCCTCCAATTTCTGCTGAGGCAATAAAGGCACATACCACCATATGTAATAAAAGGCACAACGTTTGCCCAGGAGCAGTAACCAATCGCAACCAATAAGATGTTTGCTTTTAAACAGGTAACCAGCAAATGCTTCCTGCTGATTGATTTGTATGGGTTACTGCTCCTGGGTAAACATAGGGGCCAATTCATTAACTTCGAGTGAAGGATTCGAAGTAAAAAAACGTTGAATTTCGAAGTGTTTTTTGGGCTACTTCGACCATCGAATGGGCTACTTCGACCTTCGACTACGACTACGACTTCGAATCGAAGGATTCGAACTAAAAATCGTTCGACTATTCGACCATTCGATAGTTGAAGTACTATCTCTTTAAGAAAAAACTTCGACCCCCTAGTTTGCCACCTAAAAGCTACTGAACCCAATGTTAGCCTATGGGGAAGGTCCCCATAGGCTTGGCTACAATTTTTTGGTCGAAGGATAATCCTTTGATCGTTGGATTAAAAACCTTCAAATCGTTCGATTCAAAGGATTTAATCATTCGATTGAAGGATTATTCCTTTTTTTCTTTGCGCAAAATCCTTCGACTTCGATATTCGGAGTCGAAGGATTTTCATTCCCAGTCGAATATCGAGGGTTAATTAACCCTCGATATTCAACCCTTGATGCATCGACCCCATAGTGTCTTTTACCCCCATATTATACTATCTTACCAGACACATATCACAAAACGAAATCTCCTAAATTTATGTGCTGACTTTGACTTATTTGCAGATTTATCTAGGGTCGAATTTCAAAGTAATGGGAGTTTTTTTGTACTCCCATAATTACAAAATTCGAATAAAAAAAGAAATCATATATGTGATAGCATTCCTACATAGCTTTTACATCTCCAGCATCAATTATCGGACAACAAACCCATTTTACACAGTTTCTCAGGGGTCTTATACCATCTGACCAATAACTTATAGGAACTTTCCTGGCATTCATTGCTTATTGAACACATTTCATTTAGCCTAAACCCTTTGTCCCATTCCTCGTACCCCAAGTGGATTTCCACCCAAGATTTTGTGAAACTTGGAGTAATCGCATATTTTTTATCCAGTAGTAGCTTGTACAGAGCTGATATTTTTTTCAAATTCAAATCGAATTTGGACTATTCCCTAGTCGAAGTACACAAAAAATAGCTCGAAATTATATTTTTTTAACTTCAAATTTGTACTTCGACCCTTGATAAATCTGCCCCTTGGTGATTTTATATTACTGATTTATAACTCCAATACTGTTTCTGTCCAAACATTACTGAATGGTGATCAGTTTTACAGGATAGCTATCCCCACCCTAATATTTTGCATCAGCATAAGACTTTATGTAGTCTTTGTGAGATACCCTTGAGCTTCCTAGTGCCTTTAAACCCCAGTACACTTCATCCACATGCTTAGAAACCTTATATAGAGGAAGCTACTGGAGATGAAATTAGAGAAATTCTCTACCCTTGGTCACTCACTTTAACCTTTGTGGCATGTCTCAAAACCTTAAAAAACAAAAAGAGTTATTTATCAAATGTCAGGTTTGTGAGAACTTGAATGTTTGCTTATTTATGAAAAAACTTGAATGTAAAAAACTCAAATGAATGCAATCGGGGGGGGGGATTAGAATACTCAAATTAATTGAGTTATCTGTGAAAAAAACTGATCGAGTTTTCGAACACAAACCACCGAAAACCCCCCAGAAAATCATGAAGGTTAAAAACATCTTTAAATGGTTCAAGGGAACTCTGCCATTGACTTCTATGTGACCTCCGCAGGTTTTAGCTGGAGTATTTTTGGATTTAAGTTTGCAGCTTCGGGGCATAATAAATCTCAAAAAAATGTAAGGTTTTTTAACCCAAAAAACAAAACTCAACCTTTGATAAATAACCCCCAAAGTGTCAGTACTAAAGGGTCTGAGAAGGTAAAGTTTTCTAAAGATGGAGACAAGTTTTTTTATTTAAACTATTTTTGAAAATCCTTGTATAAAAACCTACATTTCCTAAGACATAAAGCTACCTTCTTAATAGTGGAATTCCTATTACGGTAACAGTATGGCATTGCCTTTATCATGTAGCTTTTGCTGTAA
Organism: Xenopus laevis; assembly: GCF_017654675.1. Classification (NCBI taxonomy): domain Eukaryota; kingdom Metazoa; phylum Chordata; class Amphibia; order Anura; family Pipidae; genus Xenopus; species Xenopus laevis. The sequence goes on from NC_054381.1 coordinate 71,023,679, forward strand.
ATAATCAATCACTGTATTCTCCCTCTCCAAATAATGAGTGTTTTGTGAAATCCCTTGGACACTTAAGATCAAATTGATTATCAAGGCTGGTTGATTTATGATTCACCTACAACTATTCCCAGTGTGCTCTAGATGGGGCAAATTGCTCAATTTAACAGTTTTGTTTGTTGTAGTTAAATGTATAAATGTATATTTCAAAGAACTTAAAAAAAAAATTCTGGGACCAAAAAATACTGTATATTTATATTACAAGTCAAAGAAACTTTCAAGGTAGCTACAAATTTGTCCTGAACTTAACTTAGCTTAAAGTTGTACAAATATAAATAAAATCCATTTTACTGTGGAAATATCTGAATATACCAATCCTTTACTGGTACTGTAAATATATAAAGTTGATACAGTGAAACCTCGATTTAAGTACCCTGACTTTAAGTTTTCCCACATTTAACATTTTTTATTTGTGTTCCCAACAATTTATAATGCATGTCAGTGAGTGCATTTTCTTGATTTTAAGTAATGGTTTCCCAGATTCGACATCCAAATTTTTTTTGCCAAATGTTTATTTTGCCATGGTTCTGCTTATAAATGGTCAGTTCCAATTAGTCTGCCCCTTATTCAGTTATGCACCAATCTATTAGTACTTTAGGTTGTGTGTGTGTGTGACTGACAGAGAGGCCTTGCACATGCACCCCTTGTTATTAACACAATAAATACAGTATTGTATCTCAAAGTAAAACTGACTCCTGTGCTTATAAATTTTCAGTACTTGAAGAAAAAGTTACTTTAACACATTTCCCTGATTTTATATTTTCCCAGATTTTACATAATTTTTTCCTGGTCACCTGAAAAATGTAAAATGGGGGTTCTACTGTATATTGAAGCCCCTCATGATTCAGAACTGGAAATATATAAATGTTGATAATTTTGCAAATATAACATAATCTTCAGTTTAATTCACCATATTTACATAAAAAACTCCATGTACAAATCCCTTAAGAAACAGATTGTCCCGCAATCACAAACCTTATTAATAATATAGATGAGAACGATCCCCTTGATACAGAATTTCTTATGGCCCACATTTTGATCATACCTAAAGAGGGTAAAGATCCCACAACGTTCAGCAGTTACGGGCCAATTTCATTACTAAATATAGATTTAAAATCATTTACCAAACTTTTAGCACCGAGTTTACAACCCCTCTTGCCAATCTGGATCCACAGAGACTAGGTAGGGTTTGTACAAAGGCATGAAGGCAGAGAGAACACTATGAAAGTTCTTAACTTGATAACTTGTGCAAAAAAGATGCAAAGACCTTCCCTGCTTCTTTTAACAGATGAACAGAAGGCCTTTGACAGGGTCAATTGGACCTTTCTAGACCAAGCCTTGTATAACATTGGCATCGGCTCAAGGTTTTAAAGTAAAATTATGGCATTATATACATGTCCCTCAGTTAAAGTGAAAGTAAATGGGATACTGTCAGACCCCTTTACAATAAGAAATGGTACTAGAGAGGGATACCAATTGTCCCTTTTATTGCATGTTTTATGCATGCAATCCAGACTAACCTGGATATAACAGGACTAAAAATAAAAAACCAGAATACAAGATATGAGCATTTACTGATGACCTCTTATTTACAATCACAATCCACCATCTCTCTATCCCTAACAGCTCCAAGAATTAAAGACATATGGATAATTTTCAAATTATAAAATAAATATGGTCAAAACCGAACAATGCCAATGTTCCTCTCCCAAAAAGAAGGTAACACAGCTGAGTCAAAAATGTATCTTTAAATGGAATATGAATAGTATTAAATACTTGGGGGTTCTCATATCACTTGATTTACAAAAAATATATGAAATGGTATATACTATTGGGAACCTTTTACATTCTTGGGACAAGAAATACTACATGGTTAGGAATAATGAATATTATAAAGATGTAAATTTTACGAAAAGTGCTATATGTCTTTCAGACTCTGCCCATACATTTAACAATATATTTTTTAAAAAAAAAAATCAGTTTCTTCATCTGGTCTGGAAAAAAAGTCTCAGACCACGACTAAAACACTGTGTAAGCCCAGACTGGCAGGGGGCATGGTAGTACTGGACTTTCTAACCTACTACCAAGCATGTATCATAGTTAAAGCGGTGGAAATCAAACCTACAGATACAAACTATAACAAACATCTGGACTTCCATAAATAATAAATATGCCCTGGCACTTTTCTCTTCACCATTCATGCCACTGAGCCATAATTTAAGGTTTCCTCCAAGTAAACTCAACACTGGACTGTCCTCTGCTTTTGGAATTACAAACCTTCAATTACAACATGTAAAACAAACAATGCAAAACAAACAGCTATGGTCAGACAGGGATAATTGGAGATACTTGCAGATATCAAACTATCTCAAAGCAGATAAAACTCTGACAAAAGCCAATAGAACACTCACTGCATTTGAACAAATTTGTGCTAGAGAATATACACCCCACATATAATATCAGCTCTGTACAAGCTTCTACTGGATAAAAAATATGCGACTTCGACTTCCTTTCACAAAATCTTGGGTGGAAATCCACTTGGAGTATGAGGAATGGGACAAAGGGTTCAGGCTAAATGCAAAGTGTTCAATAAGCAATAAATGCCAGGAAAGTTCCTATAAGTTATTGGCAGATGGTATAAGACCCCTGAGAAACTGTGTAAAATGGGTTTGTTGTCCGATAATTCATGCTGGAGATGTAAAAGCCATTTAGGAATGTTATCACATATATGAAGTCTGATACGTCATAAATTCTGTGACACAATTGGTAAACTTTCCTCAAAAATCACAGGGAATCAAGTAAACCTATTTGAATCTTTATTACTATTACTGCACTCCCCAAGGGATGAAATAAGTCTTAAACAAAGCCTCCTGTTTTATCTATTACGAGCAGCCCGGTACCTAATATCAAAGCATTGGAGGGACCCCAATCGCCCAACGTTAGTAGAATAGTAGCACTAGTGTAATGAAATATATTTAATGGAGGAATTAACCGCTTTTGTACATAATAAACATACATCTTTTATAAATACTTGGTTACCCTATGTGACATATGTCACCTTTTGTTTCAGTTTACTAGTTGAAATTTTTAGTATATACTTGGTGTATACATAGTCTCCAAATTCCATGTAGTAATACCTTTACTGCTACTTTATTAAACAGTAGATTTCTAGATTTTCTTGTAATTAGCTGCCCTCAGTTGAAATACACATACTAACAGTAGAAACCAGACTAAAAGGGTAATTTACAAACCCTTGGGACACAAGTTCAAGAGAGAGAGAGAGATTAGCTAGACCACAGCATTGTTTCTACAGGCTTAATCATCCCCCGCTTGTGGTTTTAAGAGAGAGACTGCACAAACCAACACCTATTTTTAAAGCATTGGACCACCATTTATTGGTATGGGTGTGGGGGTGCTACAACCATATGGAAGCTTGGCGCAGCATAACTGCTAGACTTCCTGCAGAATAACTCTGCTACAATACAAAATCCCAAAAAAGGGGGAGTGGGAGCACTCCAAGGCTAATTAAAAATATATTTAAATACAATGTAAGTACTACTTATCTGGCCAAATTAACTACAAACAAAAAAAGAACTGATGTTCCTTGCAAAGAGTAGCACCAGGAGGCCCCAATATGTCTCCTGCTGCTTCATACTTTGCGCCTTTGAATGACAATTTAAGGCACACTCCAAGGCCTGTGGATATTTGCACAATGTCCCATGCAGTGGGAAAAGTGCAAAAAGTAGCCAGTTGCAGCCTTTATTTGCACTTTCCACAATGCGTGGAACATTGTAAATGACCCTTAAAGGCTCATACTCCTCATCTGTGATGCTCACTCACTGATTCAACATGCAAATAAAACAGATGAAAATTAACGAAAAATATTCATAATTGGTTACTAGATCAAACCCAACACCTTGCTGATAATGGAATGGAACTAATAATGGAATTACTTATGGACAGTGGCAGTTGCAGCCCTTCAATAAATTTTGGTATACTTTTGTAATCTATACTAATTTGTTCTTGTAGATTTGGGTTGACCAAATTTTTCTCCTGCTGAAACTAATATATTATATATCTTTTGATGAATGGCATGCAACTATGACTATAAGTGCTGGGGAACCCTGGAGCAATTACCACCCTGGACCACCCTTGTAGCAACTCCAGAGTTGCATCTACTGATACTGCATATAATGAAGCAGCCAGAAATTTGACGAAGAGGTTTGTAGAAAGAGGGTACCCTAAAATGTTGTCCAAAAGACAGATCATCAGAATTTATTATGTTACAAGAAGTACTTTTCTGAAAATAAGTTTGAAAGCAAATATGATAAGAAAAGCAAGGAGATAGAGAACACGGTTAAAAAAGTATTGGCCAATATAACAGTATCAGGTACCTATTTAATAGCATTTCTATTTTTAATTTCTATAAAACTCAAGCTAAAAATTCAAGCTTCAAGTTTAAAAACCATGAAAATTCTAATACAAAATGTAGTCAATGGGAGCTGTGCTGATCCTACTGTACTTTTTTTTACCATTCAGACTTATAGAGGTTTTCTGATATTTTTGCTTGCAATTGTCCGAAAAACTAAATTTTTAAAGGTTTTTATATCCAGATCTATTAATAACATAACATAACATTCATGGTTTTAGAGAAATAGAGTTTAATTGTGGTTTCAAAAAGCTCTAATATCACTAAAATTTGACTTCTAATAAATGGACCTCTATTAATGCATAGGGTCACTCTTCTCAAAATTTCCCTGGTTTGCCAATAAGAGAGGCACCAAACTATGGGGCAGATTTTCTAACATTCAGATTTCCTTTTCTTTCACAAGTCTTTTTTTTTTTTTAAATTTCTCTAAAAAAAACATTTTTCTCAAAAAATTTGAGATTTATAAAGTGTTAAAACCACGAAAAACTCTGATATAAAACTTCTCCAAGTCAAGGTCCCATAGAAGAAAATTTTAGAAGTTTTTAAAAAAAAATTCTGAAGTTATTATCAAAAAAACTCAATTTAACAATGCTATTTTTTTTAGAGCATCATTCAGCATTATTTCCAAATCTTTTAATAACTTTCATGTCATTCATGGTTTTAGAGAAATAGAGTTTATTCATGGTTTCAAAAAGCTCTAATACCACTAAAATTCAACCTTTAATAAATGGGCCTCTATGAGACATGCTTTATCTGATATCCATTCCAAATAATAATAATAATAATAATAATAATAATAGCATTTTCAGAGGTATGCTTTAACTGCTGCAACTCTGTTATGTCCTAACATACGCCAGGGTTTTACAAACTGTTAAATATATTAAATAATGCTTCTTTTCCAGAATAAAAAGAGCCTAACAAAATGTGATGGCAATTTGATTATGACATGCAATAAAATGCTGAAGGCAACAGCCATACCACTTTTTTTCCTGGCAGGTGATCAGAGATTGTGTAATACATAAAAGAGGCATTGTCAATTATAGATCACTTTCAATTTCCTTTCCTTTCAGTTTTCTTTGACTAACAGTTTCAATAATACTGTCCTCCTCCTCCCTTGTCACTTGGAAGATGGATGATGCATGTCATTCCCAATAAAGAGATATTTAAATGAAAAGCATATACTTATGGTTTAACTAAACTGCTTCCCACAAACAATAGCACATAAACAGGTTTAACACAAGATTTCTGAACATGCAGAATTTTAAAAATCCTTTATATTTTACACACACATATATAAAGAGAGAGAGAGAGAGAGAGAGAGAGAGAGAGAGAGAGAGAGAGAGAGAGAGAGAGAGAGAGAGAGAGAGAGAGAGAGAGAGAGAGAATCCAAAAAATATAGATGCACACTGGGTACGTTTAAGGTTAAAATGTCCATATTATTATTATTTTACATATTTAAAAATAGGTTGACGTTTCGGTCTGTTACTAACACCTTTCTCAAGACCATAACACATTTGTAAAATCACAGTATATTTAAATATTTAAAACCAAAACCACTCACCCAACAGAGTGTCTACCCACACCCATGTGACAGGAAACACAACCCTGTATCAAAGGAACATGGATAGTTAGTATAAAGTTGGTTACCGTGTCAAAATATACAATCAGGTAATCTTGTATTAGTTAAGAAAAAAAGGCAGTCAATAATATATCATTTCATTTATCGCTGATCCAAATAGCATAAAAAAGAGCAGTATTCATTTAACCCTGCTGGTACCAGTGGATCCATCTCCCCCTCTCCTTAGTGGGGGAATGTGGCCAATGGCAATGTAGCGAAACATAGGTAGCCTGTGTCCTTATTCTAAAAAATGTTTAGCTACAGGTTTATTGGTATACCCATCCTAAAATGCAGTGCTTATAGCAGATAGATGACCGTCCATTCGCAGTCACAGGGTCTGATCATTCTTACCTATATAGGCTAAACCACAGGGGCATGTTATTAGATATATCACATGGGTGGTCATACATGTAATGTGCTATCTAATTAAAAATCGCTTGCCCATCTGTGGGTGCAAAAAAACTGTCCCCTGGACTCATATGTCTACATGGCAATTAGGACAGCGGAAACAACCAGGCTTCTCCGCGTGTAACCAAGTATCACATGGTTTTTGGTAGCATTTAACGGGATCACTTTTTACCAAGAGATCCCTCAAACTTGTACCCCTTCTGTAGCAAAAAAAAACAAAAAACTTCATGATCAGTTGCCTTACTCAACATTTTGGGACTCACAGGACTTGTTTAGAGTACCTTTGAAGTATTTATTAAAGGACCAGTAATGTCAGGAAATGCAGTAAAACAGTTAAATGTTCACTTAAGGAGTCATTTACTACCTGCAAGGCAGTGGGCAAAGTGCAAAAAACAGGTGCAATCCATCATGTCTTTTGTAGTTTGTGCCCTGTCTTTTAGGTAGAAAAATTACTGCATGTCTCTAATGAAGTAAGGGAGTGTCAGCAGGCACAGACCCCAACATAATCCTGTACTAACCATATACCTTTTGACAGGTGATAAGGATAGGCTGCCATGTGGCCACTGGTGCTGTCACAACATGAACTCAAATGCCTTTTAACTGTATATACTATATAACTATATATATAGGATGGGACTTAAATTATGAGGGTAGTCTGTCAAGGTTGGGGTTGCTTACGAGGGTACATGATTACACTTTACAAGTATATTAGAGGACATTATAGACAAATAGCAGGGGACCCATTTACCCATAAAGAGGATCACCACACCAGAGGCTGCACCTTCAGACTAGAATAAAATAACTTTCATTTTAAGCAGCATAGGTGGTTCTTCACAGTGAGGACAGTGAGGTTGTGGAATGCACTACCGGTGATGGCTGATTCTCATCATCATCATCATCATTTATTTATTTAGCGCTGTCAAGATACGCAGTGCTTTACTGCAGTTATAGCAAACAGGGAATAAATGGTGGATAACAAACAAGGATTACAGAGTACAATAGGGTTAGAAGGACCTAGAGATTAGAGTTTACAAACTAAAAGGATAGGGTACAATTGAGACATTAGGATTATATAAACACTTTCAGGGGAATGTAATAAAAGTCGCAAAGAGCAAAACAATTCGCACCAATAAGACTAAAAATCTGCCTACCCCTAGTACCGGCCCTAATAACCTCCCATTTGAATTGTGAGTATATTCAAATTTAATAGAGTAAAAAAATTAACACAAATTCGAAATTCAACCTTTGATAAATAACCCATTTCATTTCTGGATCTCATTGTTAAAATTGGATTAGAGTGTAATTATTTTAGTGCAATTACTTTTTTGTTTCGGATGGACAGATGCAATAGAAAAGGAGGAGGGGTTTGTCTGTGTGTTAGGCAGGATTTAAAAGCTTATATAAAGGAGGAGGTGCTGGTAGAAAATGAGGGGGTGGAAGTCTTATGGGTGGAGCTCTTCACCAAAAAAAGCGTCCAGTAAATGTTGGAGTATGCTATAGACCCCCTATGTAGGTGAAGAGGCTAAGCTCCTGATGCAAATAGAAAAGGCTGCTAGTTTGATGAAAGTAATGATAATGGGGGATTTTAGTTACCCAGATATTGATTGGGGCAACCTCAGTTAATGGGAACAAGTTTATAAACTTGTTGCATGACAATTTTATGACACAAGTTGTTGAGGAGCCAACCAGAAAAATGCTATACTGGATATAGTGATCTCTAATGACCCAGCATGTTTAGCAAATGTGTAAATAATTGAACCCATGGGTAATAGTGATCATAATGTGATATCATGTAATGTCTGCTTCAAAAAACAAATATAGACTTGGACAACAAAAAACATGAATTTCAGAAAAGCTAATTTTAGTGCCTTGAGGGCTGCCCTTCAGAGCATAGATTGGGGCATTATGTTTTCATCTAATAAGACATTTAAAATGATATTAAATCATTACTGTTCTCAATTTATTACCTTAAGGAGTAAGAAGCACTAAGCATCCCCCTATGTGGCTTAATAGAGAAGTAAAAAAGTTAATAGGAAAGAAGAGACAGGCATTTAAAAACTACAAATCTGTTAGGACAGAATCTGCATTTAATGAATATAAACAACATAAAAAATGTTGGTAAAACAGAAATCCAAAAGGCAAAGATAGGTAATGAGGAGCGCATTGTGTCTGAGACTTAGGCTAACTCTAAAAAGTTTTTTTAGTATATTAATAGTAAAAAGATGGGGTTGAGAGTACCAGTATGGTTGTAACAGATACATAAAATGTGCTAAATCAGTTATTTTCTTCAGTGGATACAATAGAGGAGTCAGAGTTCCCAGGCTCAATTCATAGCTGCACTGTTGGCTCAGCTCAATATAGTCAGTAGCTGACTCAGGATATGATTCATAAAGCTTTAATAAAAATGAATGTAAACAAGGCCCCAGGGCCAGATGGTATACACCCCCCCCCCCCCGGTTTCTAAGAGAGCTTAGTTCAGTTTTAGACCGGCCCATATTTCTGATTTTCTCAGATTCACTTTCATTTGGTATAGTACCTATAGATTAGAAAAAAGATGATGTCATTCCAATATTTAAAAAGGGATTATGATATCAGCCTGGCAATTATAGGCCAGTAATTTTGACATCTATGGTGGGCAAATTATTTGAAGGCTTATTAAGAGATCCAATTCAAAATGTTGTCCTAGTGAATGGCTTTATGAGTGGCAATCAGCATGGCTTTATGAAGGATAAGTTATGCCAGATAAATCTAATTGCTTTTTATGTAAAGTAAGATGATGGACAGTGGGGGCGCAGTAGATGTGATCTATTTGGATTTTGCCAAAGCGTGTGCCCCACAAATGACTGCTTTCTAAACTAATGTCTGTTAGGCCAGTTAAAATAGAGTTAAAAGGTTGAACTTGATAGACGTGTGTCTTTTTTCAACCTAACTTACTATCTTGCTATGTAAGTCTGTTGTGCCAATTGATGAAAATCAAAGTATGATTTTTACCCACAGTGCTGTGTCTTTTCCCAGAAATTCAGCATAATTTCAAAAGTTCATTTATGAGCATAAGTGCAAAGGCAGCTGACACAGCTGCATGTATGTAATGTAATGTATATGCATTGATGACATTCAATAAAGGTACAGTACTTACATCCAAACATGCTCCTTACACTTCCACTAAGCTTTTTTTTCGCATCTGTCCTGCCTCTTTTGATGAATTATGCTAAAGTGCACCTGATGACACTTTGGAGACCACCAACCTGAATGTAGCAATAGTTCCAGGGTTGCCACAATGGTCTGCAGCAATAAGTGCACCCAGGACTGCCATCATTAATTATGGGGCCCCATACTAAGTTATTTGGGCCCTTCACTAGGAGACCCCAATTTTTGACCTACTGGTCACCTGGGCTTCCTGGGTGGTAAGCCCTGTTAAAAAGTAAAATGGAAACACAATGAAACAATATGATCCATCACAGACACTGCCCGATTATGCCTTTTACAGCCCATGAATCACTCTTTTCTATCAAGGAGCCACTGACTGCAGTACCCCCTGTAACCCCCTGATGACAGTAGTGGGAGCAACAAACATGCAAAAAATAATTATATGCTTATAGTTTTTTTAATGTTGCATACGGAAAATGATGCAGTCAACACTTTGGACATGTTAGCTACTTGATTTCTAAATTCAAGCACATGCAATTGCGTTTACTTTGGCACATCATGAACAATTTTTGCAGTCACAAATTCCTGTGATTTCTGGGAAAAAAATTGTTATTTGCATCTTCAAATTGCACTTTGAACACTGTGTCTGGTAAGTTAATTCCCTTTATGTCTCTGAAAAGGAACAAATTTGCATGTTGCTACGTAACCCCTAGGTCAGTGAAACATGGGACATTTTGATTGCTACTATAAGTTGTGTTTTCAAATTTGCCAAGGATTGCTTACCATTAAAATTGTTCGGAAACACTGCATGCCTTTCATGACCCATGACTATTGTCTGAGTTTGTACCAGTAGGGGGTGACCTATTTATATCAGTAGGAAGCAATTGACAGTAAAGAGCAAGCATTCTCACAGGAATTAGTTGTAGTGGCAATGAAAACTTATTTAGATGACTAAATTCAATTAAATAAGAAAGACTTGCCCTGTGTCTTGTGAAAGCTTCATTCAAATCTATACAAGAAGGTGGGTGTAAAGTATGAGGAGAGTTTGAAAAATATACTTGGACTTTAACTTCAACCTTTTTTGTATAATTGAAACCTGCCTTACTGCTAACTGATCCAGAGGAAGGCAAAAAAATCCCCACCTGAGTCTCAAATGATTCAGAAGGTTAAAAAATTGTTTTTGACTCCAAGATGACAATCAGACCAGTCCCTGTATCAAAGTTTTGATTAAAAGTAATATCAGTAACATTGGATTTTGTCACTTTCTACAAAGACATCCAACCCGTTTTGAAACTATCTAATGTATCTGTCAATACAATTACTTCATGAAGAGAATTCCACAATTCACAGCTCTTACTGAGCATGTCAGGAACATTTATCCAGCAGTTCCACATACCCTGTCCATCTCTGGAATCTCCAAAGGTAGCAGGAGGGACTAAGGCCAGACAAATCCGTTGTTCCCTTGCTCTTCGGCTCCTGCTCTGCCTGCACCCAGCAGCATTGTTTACTCTCTGGTGCAGGCAGCCACAACAAAACATTCCAAAACGTGATGAAGTCCACCAGCAGTTAAAAAAGGCAAGAAGAGCAGCAGGGCCGTGGATTTTCTGCCTACAGAGAGAATCTCGGAGAATATGGAGAATCTGCAGTGTTACATCATCTGGCCCTAAACTAAGGGTCATTAGGGGCATTATAACGAAGTGTCACCGAAGCTACAGTTAATTGTGCCTGCTTTATGTAAATGGTATGTTTAGCCTACATGTTCTGTGCACCCCTAAGTAGGCTAACGTCTTTGGCTATACCTTATGCTTTTTGATGGATTGGTATCCAAGTATAGGCCACAGAGGCAGTCTCTTTAGTATGGACAAATGGACTCTCAGAATCAGGATGGATGAATTAATGGACAATATTGGACTAATGGACTTTATGGTATAAATTCAATTCAGTGAGAAAAAGCTATCTCATTGTGTATCATATAATAGAGTTTTCATGTGATAAACAGTGAGATACGTTTTTCTGAATAGAATTGCATCTCAAGTTGAATCTAGTCCATGACTTTTCTCGTGATAAACCATTTTCTTACTGAATTGAATCTGACCCTATGTGATAAACCGTGAGATAAGTTTTTCTGAATTGAATTGCATCTCAAATTGAATCTCATCCATGAGTATTCACATGATAAACCTTTTTTCTCACTGAATTGAATCTGGCCCTATGTTTGAAAAATAGTGTTTTTACTTTGTACACTGTCACTTTAAGAGGTTAAGTAGGGGGGGGTTCGTCTTCCACAGGAAAGTATTTTATCTCACAATACCTTACACTCTGTACACTTGAAAAAGGGCTCTGCCAGAAACATGTAGTGGGCCTACACTGCTAATAAAATATGTGCAGTTTGCTAATACTGCCTAGCGCTGTTTGATTTTCTCAATTCTAAATGTCGTTAACATACTTTAAAGGGGTTGTTCACCTTTGTGTTAACTGTTTGTATGATGTAGAGAGTGATATTCTGAGACAATTTGCAATTGGTTTTCATTTTTTATTATTTAAGGTTTTTGAGTTATTTAGCGTTTTATTCAGCAGCTCTTCAATTTGAATTATAAACAATCTGGTAACTAGGGTCCAAATTACTCTATTAGCCATGCATTGATTTAAATAAGACACTGGAATATGAATAGGAGAGGCCTGAATAGAAAGATGAGTAATAAAAAGTAGCAGTAATAATAATAAAGTGTGTATCCTTACAGAGATTTGCTTTTTAGATGGGGTCAGCGACAGACATCTGAAAGCTGGAAAGAGTCAGAAGAAAAAGGCAAATAGTTATAAAACAATAAAAAATAAATAATGAAACCAATGAAAAAGTTGTTTTGAATTATCCATTTTATTACATACTAAAAGTTTACATAAAGGTGAACCACTCCTTTAAGGTGGTACATAGACACCTAAAATCTACAGACGTATGGACATTAATTGATTATGCCGGAATCATAACTGTTATTCAATTCCAGTCTAAATCCTGTTTAGTACAGGGCAATACATGGCTGGTCTTTTCTAGGACTAACTGCTGCTGCTTGCTATAGTTACTGTAAGGGTATTATCCACAAGTACCCAAGACCCTCCTCCATCAAGGATTTGCCTAACTTTGTCTCATTAAGGGTATTACTGGCTTGCAGATTTGTAAATCCCAGTTGCATGACTTTAATTTTATTATTAACATTACATTTCATCTGCCCCGATTGCTAGTTTGTCCATATTTTCCTGCAAGGTTGTCACAACTTTGATAGACTTACTTGGTCTAAATAGCTCTGTGTCATCAGCAAACATAGATACACCTCTTACAATTCCCTCACCTAAGTTATTAATGAACAAATTGAAAAAAGTGGACCTGATGCAGAACCCAGTGGCACCAGAATAGGAACTAGTCAAAGTATAGAATGTACCATTGACAACCACTATCTTTACAATATGCATTATATCAATTCTTTCCATGTACAAACAGCACTGCCAAGACCAACAGACCTTATTTTAAATGAAAACATTTATGGGGCACATTTAGTACTGGTACCAACTTTTGTACTGTCAACATTCTGATCTACCCTGCCATATATGGTTTCCCATGCACATCTTCATCCCCATTTTCCCAGACTAATCCCAGATCCTCATCTAACCTATCTTCCAAACAATTTATCACTGCTCTATTCCCTGGAAACCAAGTTTAATATTTGATACAACCTTCTAACTATTGTTTCCCCCAAAACAGCTGTATCATCATCGCTGAGGTGCACACAATAGCTACACAATTACTATTATTTTTTCTGTCCCATACCTGTAGTTTACATACAGGTGTGATATTTCAAGACTTTAGTATGCTACAGGGCTCATAACCCCAGCCACATGTGCAAAAGCACTAAAGAGCACAAAATCAGAAATTTAGTCCTCATTTACTCAAGACTTGCACTCAGGGCATTAATACACTCTGCTCACTGCAGTTTACAATTCTGATTATATGCAGTGGAGCACAGGTGGTAAGTACAGGTCTTAGCTGCACCTTGTGCCCTACACAACAAATGATCAGGAGAGGGGAAACCTACATGCCTCCCCCTACCTGCCCCTCATGAATACAATGAGCCCTTAAACTTAATTCTGAAGGATCAAAATCAGCATGCACACCATTCATTTCAACAATCCAAGATACATATTAACAGATTCATCATGCACCCACAATTTCACCAAATATAATGCTAGACGTTTGCATTTCAAATTAATACTAGCCATGAGAAACACAATATAACTCTATTGCATCATTAGGTTCACCTGAAGCTTTTGCTATTTTTTTGAAAGCAACAGGCTAAAATAAACTTTTACTAAAGTACTGTTATCTTGCTTGCTGCTCCACTTTCCTTCTATATGCTTAAAAACCACGTACTGCAAATTAAGATATATTTTGACTTTCGACCTAAGACCCAGTACATTAATATAAATCAAATAAAGTCTATTTATTTAATAAACAGCATAATCTGCATTTACTGTCAAAAGACCATAATTTAGATAATTGTCAAACACACAGCAAAACTGAATATTGGGTTAATATCTTTGTTCAAGCAAGATTTGCCATTTACTGTAAACTTACTGAATCCCTTTGGATCATTACAATATTACAATTTCAAAATGGCAATTTTTAAATTGCAATATTCCTTTAAAACTATTTTTGCGACAGGATGATTTAAAGAACAAAACATAATTTTTGTTATGATATTATTTTGTCACTTAAACACAACCCCTTGATGATAAAGAAAAGTATTGGGAAAATGGCATTGCTAATTTAATTAAACAGCATGAGATTGCTGGGTCGGCAGATGTTATTTAGGACTGGATTAATCAAGAGCAAGTGTTGAAAATGAATAGTTATAAATAATGCTAGCATGCTTACCAATCCGACACAGTATAATAGTATAATAGAGCTTTCACAGAAGTTCTTGCTTGCGGAGTTAAAAGTCCTTACCTTTTTACTCATTAATTTAAAAGAGCAAAGATCAAAGATGAAGTCTTAATTCAGAATAGCGATAAACATAGAATTGCTGACATGGAATGAATGTAATAGTTTTAAGCATTGTTCGGAAGCATGTAAAATTAATTAAATGGCAAGGGACAGAGGTATTTGATTTTTCTATGAACTCTTTTGTTGTAAAATCCATGATTATGGGAAAGTTTACTCATGCCCCAAGTACCAGTCCAATAAGGTATTTCATATGTGATGAGACATTTTAGGAAAGGGGGAATTAAACAGTACTAGGCACTAGCATTTTGATCTCCGGTTCCAAAAAATTATAAAATTCATCATGTGTTTTAGGGTGAGAGTACACTGGGTGTACAGCTTGCTTCTTCCTGTCTGCGTTTTGTAGACAGGGGGAGGGATTGGGCTGAATATGTATGCTTTCAATCTCTGCGCTTCTTCATGTAGCTGCAATCAGGCAGACACTGTGCCTGTCAGTACAGCCACACACTGAAGTGTATAGGAGTGGATCTATCTCTCTTTGGGGCAAATTCACTTAAGTGTGAAGCGGCTAACTGTTGTTACTTCGCTGATTTACTAACAGGCGCTGGCATAAATTCGCTAGCGAAGTGGACCTATTCTATCGCTACTTCGCACCTTTACGCCAGGCGAAGTTGCCCTATGGCGAAGGGATGTAACTAACTTGCACATTTTACTGAACGTTACCTCTTGCACCAGACTTGCCTTCGCCACCTCAGACCAGGCGAAGTGCAATAGAGTAGATAGGGCTTGCTTAAAAAAAAGTTGAACTTTTTTCGAAATCCCAAAAAACGCTGGCGTCTTTTACTTTTTTAAGGGTGATAGGCTGAAAAAGATCGTAAATTTTTGTTAGGGGTACCCTCCTTCCCCCCTACATTTCCTAACATATGGCACCTATAAACTATACAGTGGGCACATGTATAGGGCAAAATAACAACTCTATTTTATCTTCTGAAGCTTTCCCAGGCTTGTGTAGTGTAATGTATTTGCTGCTACATATACGTCCATTGTACTTTAACTTGGCGCCGTATGCAAATTAGGCATCGCTAGCATAACTTTGCTTTGCTTGACGAATTAACGCTAGCGCAACTACCTTTTGCCTCCCTGAGCGCAACTTTGGATTTTAGTGAATTAGCGGCGCCCTGGCGAAGTGCAGTGAAGCCAATGTTGGCGCAACTTTGGAGGTGAGTAAATTTGCTCCTTTGCCTGTTTACAAAATAGTAAAAGTAAATTACATCCTCTGCCATCCCAGAGTGAAGTTTCCCGCTCACCTCTTCATAAAAGGTAATTAAATTATCATGCCAAGATTTGCTTCACGTGAAACCATGCTGGAACAAACTTATAGTAATGTGATTTTCAATGTAGTCAAGTGTCTTATCCCTCATTACCAATTCCAAATGCTTTCCTATAACTAATGTCAGGCTAACCGACCTATAGTTTTCAGGCTGATAATGGGATCTATTTTTGAATAGAGGCACAAAATTTGCAATTTACAAGTCTCTTGACATCATTCCAGACTTCAAAGTATCCTGAAAAATTAAGAAGAGGTTTCACAATCACAGAACTAAGCTCGTTTAGTACTCTGAGATGAATGCAATTGAGTCCTGGACCTTTGTTTACATTGTTGAATGCAGTGGGTAGAAATGTTATTCTGGAAACAAGCTAGTGATATGTTACAGTAGTCTGTCCTGGAGATTATGAGGACCTGGACCAGTGTTTTAGCAGTGGAGGGGCAGAGGAAGTGACACGTTTTTGTAATGTTTTTAGGAAGAAGCAGCATGTTCTGGTGAGGGATGCAATGTTGGCTGGAGCAATGGCCCCAAATAGAACTCAGTTAAATTGTACCATAACTCCAGTGGTCAATTGGGATTCCAGCAGTAATAACAAGAAAACTTAACTTAAATGATAAGACAACAAAGTATTAAAAATTACACCAAGGTGTATAATGAAGGTACAACAGAGTAAATGTCAATATGAAGGTAGGCATTATGCCCAGAATGTATGCAGTTGGGGTATAAATGGAAAGTAACCCCAATATAAATCAGTGTGGAGTCACTCACATTTATGTAAAAAAAGAGTTTATCAAAGTAAGTAACCACTCTAACTAGGTGAGCAAGACAGACCTATATTATAGTAATAGTTATGTACCACTTGCACACAAGGCCAGATTCAATTCAATGAAAAAAAGGTTTATCACGTGAAAAGTCATGGATTAGATTCAATTTAAGTTCAGAAAAACTTCTCACTGTTTATCATGTGAAAACTCTATTGAAGTCTATGGAAAAAACTGGAACCTAATTTGGATAAAAGTCTTTTCTCCTCAAAATTTTTTTAAAAATTAAATTTTTCAAATTTGGGTAAATGGGATCAACACGCAAACTCAAATCTTATTGAATTTTCTCTGAAAAAAACCCCTCAATTGTCAGGAACGCCATATTGATTCCAGGACTTCCCCCATAGGCTAAAACAGCAATTCGGTAGGTTTAAGATGGCGAATAGTTGAATTTAAATTCTTAAAGGGCCAGTACATGATAAATTTAGAAAAATTATTTTTTTTTAAAAAACTCAAATCGAATTTTAACTATTCCTTAGTCAAATTCCACTCAAATTTTTTTGAATTTTCACTTTGACTCTTGATAAATCTGCCCCTAATAATATGCCCTAATGTTTGTCAGTGCTTAGCCCAATTATAAAAAGCAAGGTTAAAAGTGCCCACAAAGCCAATACGTTAAGCAGCAAAATATTGGTATTATTGGTGGCCTAGTAATATGTCTTATTGTTTGTCAGCACTCAGTCAGCTTCAACAGAAGCTTTCTCAAAGGCAGCGCACCCGCCAATACTTCTGTCTTTTAACACCAGGGATCTCAAAAGGTACTGCCTACTGGTTCAACATAAGAATGCAGATTAACCGCACCTCCTCTGTCTGTCTACCATATTGTCCCCGTGAGCTCGCTAGTGATAGGTAGAGTGCCTACTGTAAACTAAACTAAAATGTTCAGGATGCTTCAATCACCCAGTTATGTCAAGACAAGCTTCAAATAGCTGCATTTTATAGAAGGAGTATTGGTAAAGTTGAAACACGTAGGCTACCAAGGAATGCTGCAATTAACCTATGAGAAAATCTGATAAGTTTTGGTATTGCTAAGGGGAATTTTTGGCAGATATTATATAATGTAAATAGCTTAGAGAAAAGAGCTTAGTGATATGCTTTCATTAATTAATTCATTCAGATCACAGGGGTATAGGGAGCTGAGGGAAATAATCCAACGACATTTCCGTCATAATAATATTTTATCTACTCTAATATTTCTCTGAATATGTGATAATCCCATGGCCAGCAGACCTTTAGGATAGCCTTGGTGTGATTCCAAAAATGTCATGCCACAGAGCTCAACTTTTTATGTTTATATTATGTTGTGTATTAGAGGATGCTTTACAGATTTTTTGTATATGCTCCAACATTTTCTTTAAATTTATATTTTGTTTTTTCCCCAGTTAGGGCCAGATTCAATTGTTTAATAGTTTGTCTTTAGTACATTTCCTGCATGCTACTGTGCCTGATTTTGACCTGTTTCTGGATGACTGCACAAACAGATCTCTCATACTGGGTGCTCTGTGAACAGTGACCTGTAGGTGGATACTTAGATTTTGGGCCAATAAGGGATCTGTTGTAAGCACTGGACAGTGTTTATCCAAAATGTGCCTGACCTCCCTTGCTTGATTCGAATAAGTACAGGCAAATCTAAGTGTAACAGGATTTTTATCATTTTCAGATGGATTCTTGCTATTGTTTCTTGCTCTCTTGAAGGTGCTCATAAAGAGATAGTATGTCAGCCATGATAAAGCAAGACTACCAAGCATACAGAAATGTTTTAAAAGACAATGGTCCAAAGTATCAAATGCTGCAGAGAGATCTAGGAGTATGAGTATGGA
The DNA here is from genome assembly GCF_017654675.1 of Xenopus laevis. Taxonomy (NCBI): domain Eukaryota; kingdom Metazoa; phylum Chordata; class Amphibia; order Anura; family Pipidae; genus Xenopus; species Xenopus laevis. The sequence goes on from NC_054381.1 coordinate 71,042,288, forward strand.
ATAGTATCCCTTAGCAGCATAAATTGATTAGAGCCACTTCAGTAGAGTGACCTGTGCAGAAACCTGACCATGGTCAAGTTATACGGAAAGTTCAGCAGTGGGAAAGCAGTGGAGGGGAAAGGCAGCAGTGAAACTGTCCTGTAGTTATTAGGCTAAGTCAGATAAGAGGAAGGCTACTTGAGTGGCAGTGTTTGATACTGGAAGCAGAGTGTGTTGGTGTAGTCTACCCATTTGCACTTGGCAATATTGTAATAGTTATATTTTAACAAATACATGTACATATTTTATCTGAGGCACATCTTAGGCCAGATTCAATTCAGGAAGAAAAAATTGTCTGATGGTTTATCATGTGAAAACTCCTGGATGAGATTCAATCAAACCAAACAAATCAAACATTTCTGTTTTTCTGAAGTGAATCGCATCTCAAATTCAATCTCATTCATGGCTTTTCATGTGATAAAATTTTTTCTCACTGAATTAAATCTGGCCCCTTAATGGCAAACTTTTAAGTGTGATCATGTATTAGTTAATGTACACCATTTGCTGATTCTTTGAGTTATATAATTCCATAGTGATGGGTGAATCTGACCAGTTTTGCTTTGCCAAATGCATGGAAGTCAATAGGCAACCATGCACTATCTTTCAAACGAAAATTTGGTTGACTCCAATACATATGGCTGAAAGGAAAACTATACCCCCAAAATACCCCCTTATTGCACCAGCCTAAAGTTTCAGCTTCTCAATATTAGCAATGATCCAGGAGTTCAAACCTATCACAGGTGGTTACCATCTTGGAAAGTTCTGCAACACTCACCTGCTCAGTGTGCTCTGAGGAGCTGTTGAGAAGCTAAGCTTAGGGGCCGTCACAAATTATTAAGCAGAAAATGAGGTTTGTCTGTAATATAAGCTGATAAGGTTGATTATTACATTGTGATACTAGTTGCACTGGTTTCTGTGCTGCCATGTAGTAATTATCTATATTACTTATTAATCAGCGTTATACTGTGACAGTTATATTTTATATGTACAGTATATTTTGCGTTGGTCCCTAATCAGCAGAAAAGAAGATGGGGAGCTAGCAGGGCATCTTTGGAGACACAGATCTTCACTGCTAAAGGGTTGTGGTTGCCTTGAGCTGGTACAAAAGTGCAGAACATAATGTGCAACATTTCTAGCCTACTTCTTTAGTTAGCTTTAGTTCTCCTTTAAGGTCTTTATGGTGGGGAGCTCATTTGTTTTTAAACTTTTTGAACTTTTAGAACTCTAGCATACAGAACTTTGTATGCCTGGTATTTGAATTTGTGTCAAAAATATAGTCCCAAGATCCAATTGTGTTCACCGTCCTTATCCAGCTCGCACTTGTGTCCCTTCAAGCCCAAATCACAATATATAAAAAAGAGCCAGTGCCAAAGACACTGGAACAGACTACCAGACTTTTTGTGCTCAAAAAAGATTGATTAACTCCACCACTTATGTATCAATCCCTTTTTAATCTCACCACCACCATGGGAGATGTAAAGAAAGAAGCTTTTTACCTTTCCTTATAAGAGCACAATCTTTTTTGAGCCTTTGGCGCTGACTCTTTTTTAGATATTGATATTTGAATTTAACATATTTTACAATTCGTCCAGTACTTACTGCACTTCAAATGCACCAGCTGGGTTGCTGGCACACTTGATACTCACTGTGAGACAGGAATCATCCTGTGGATTTACAACTCACTGCTACATGCTCTGCTGTAAATCTATGGAGAGACCCCTGTCACTTCTGGAGGCTTTTCTACACAGTGCAGGAATATACAATGCAGCTGCAAGTAGTGGTAGTTCTAGTGATGGCAGATTCTGTCCCATTTAGCCTCAATGAAAAATTAGCAAGACATCAAAATTTGTGAAACGCGTGATGGGCGTTTTTTGGCACTGATGTAATTACTTTTTGCACCGACTTTATCAGTCCACAATACATTGGAGTCTATGGGCATCTTTTTGCACCAAAATCTGTTGAAACATTTTGGCCATAAATAGTGGGGTAATACATGATCACTATCTGCAAGATGTTTCTATGTCCACCCTGTGTCTGTGTGGGTTTTCTCTAGATACTCTGGTGTCTTCCCATGCATCACAAAATAAATAAAAATGCTGACTCCTGATAAAATTTAACTTATTGTGAATGTCATATGGATCTTAGATTGTAAGCTCCATTGGTCAGGGGCTAATATAAAATTCTAAACAATCTCTGCATAAATATATCTCTGTATTCTTGCATAAATGTGTCTTTACTATATGAATAAAAATAAAATACATTTTTTTTTAAATACAAGCTTGCATCTAATGTTGACATTATAACCCTCAATTAAAAGAAAATTTTACATTAAATTAGTTGGAAGATTGATGGAGAAATCTTCATTTAACTCTGTTTTATTTCTGTTTTGTAGTCCAATTAATTCACCAAATTGCTATTTTGAATGAAATCTCTTAGAATCTATTACACTTACAAAACATGTTTTATTTAGGAAATTTGTATTTATTATTTTAAAGTCATTTTTATTCAATGAACATTTGGTATCAATGGCTAACACTGAATTGTTTATGATTAATGAATGTGAGAACTAATGTTTTCTTTATTCTTTGTGTTAAAGAGTCTACAAATATATGAGGCAATGCATGTTGTGTGCAAAAAAAACAGTCACTTTTCACTGTGTGACATGGCAAATCTCCCATATCTGTTTTGTTGCCATATATGCATGAATAATTTTCCCAGTATTTGCTTGTAATAGAGCAGGAGAAAGGGAGAATTACCACACTACAATCTCTTGTTGTCCTCTATCGAAATTCCGTTGGTCTGAGCGGGCTTACAACTGTGTAAAGACATCAGTGGCATGTGTTATAATATATTGGGCATTGTACTACTAGAGAACGTACGAAAGAAAGAACATTGTTCTACCAGGGAGCAATTCATTGGGTTTTTCCCAGAGACTCTTGGGTCAAGTTTTTATAGGGCTATTTGATTTTTAAATTCTCCTTTTCTCTCTCTCTCTCTCTCTTTCCTCTCAGTGAGCCATAGTGTCCAAACTTGTCTACATTTACTTCCCATGTTTTGTGCATGGTAGATGTCCTTTAAAAAGAGTATCTCAAATAAGTCTTTATTCTTGTTTTGTTGGCTCTTATTCTGTGTTTTCATGAACTCTGCCCCTGCCCATGGCAACTGCAAGAAAAATGTTAACATTGATTGACAGGATTAGAAAAGCCCCCATCCCTATCCGCATTTCAAACACTTTGAGAACAATAGTGTTTGGTGTGATTGAATTAATGAGATATCGTGGACTGTCAAAAGAGCACACATACTTTACATAAACCTGATTATCTTTGCATGGCAGAAACTAAAAAAAGGGAGCAGAGGTTTGGCTTTCAGTCATACCTCCAAAGGAGCCATCAAAGTGTAGGCCCTGGTTCCTTAGAATGATGTGCTCACTCAGCTGGCCAACCCACCCTCCCTTTCCACAAACAGCCTGGCCCTGCTTAGCATATATCAGGCATGGGTTTTAACAAGACTATTCAGGAAACTAGGCCTGCAACAACACTCTTTTCATAAGTCAGCACCTTTGTGTCAATTCTTTTCCAGCAATTCATTGTTTAAGTTGAACTAGGCATGCATTCCACAAAAAGATTTTTAGCAGTCCAAATGCTATTTGTTAACTCTAATAAAGTGCCCTTAAGACTTCTTAACATATGGTCAAAGTTAAATTGAAAAATATGAAAAAAAAATAGAAGCAATTGGCTTATTTTGAAAATGTATCCCTTCTTTCCCAAGGTCGTTATGTGGCATTTTGGCTTTTCTTGACAGGCAGCTAATGATATATGTTTGAATAAGTAACTTTAGAACACTAGACCAGTTAAATGATCTGGCATCCTCTGACAAATGTATTAGCAATACACCAGGACATAGAGAAAATGAACTACAAATGTATTTTTAAGAGCTAAAAGATGTGTTTGATGCTGTGTAACTCCTTTGAGAGACAATGTAAAAATTTGTAAACACTGCAACAGAGGCAAGCTTCTTAACATGTTAATTATTTTGTTTCAAATGAGCAACAATTTAACTGTGTTTATAATACCTGTATATACTAATTCAAGGCTATTATGTAAGAATCAGGACCTTTTCTTTTATAGATAAATCTTTTTGTCATTGTACTGTGTTACCCATGATGGCTTTATTAATGACACTCTTTTACTGTAAAGTCATTCAGGTTTCCTTATTGTTGTGAAAGTTAATGTATGCAATACCTGATATTAGGCATTTACACACTTTCCAATAAATCATATACCCTCAACATTTTTGTGATCCCTAAAATGTTGTGTTTATCTGTTTTCATCAGGTTGATGACTTACCTTTCTTATCCATATTTCAAGACTGAATCATGAAATCAATTTGATACCATGGGTCAAAAAGCATAAGGCAACTAGCAATTTCAGGGGCCAGTGCACAACACTTTAACTGATTGCTTAGATTTTGTAAGTTATAAAATGTTGTCTTAGTAATGTGAGCACTGCCGTTATATACTTAAAAAGAGTATTTGTGAGGTTATGTTACTCTTATTAAACAGTACATTTAATATAGTTGATATTGTTGATATTGTGATAGTTGATATTGTGTACACAGTATCTGCCTAATATCTTTTAAATATATAAAACAACAAAAAATATTATTATGATCGTATGAAATTCTTAGTTGCCTGTTAATATGTCTTTGTATCAGAGAGTTTTCATGATATTAAGTGGCATATTAAAGAATCTCATCCAAACTGGTCTATATATTTAAGTAAATATTGCCCTTTTACATTTCTTGCCTTGAGCCACCATTTCGTGATGGTCTGTGTGCTGCCTCAGAGTTCACCTGACCAGAAATACCACAACTCTAAGGGGCCCATTTACTTAGCTCGAGTGAAGGAATAAAAGAAAAAAAAACTTTGAATTTCAAATGTTTTTTTTGGCTACTTCGACCATCGAACTGGCTACTTCGACTACGACTTCGAATCGAACGATTGGAACTAAAAATCGTTTGACTATTCAACCATTCGATAGTACTGTCTCTTTAAAAAAAACTTTGACCCCATACTAAAACCTAAAACCTTCCGAGGTGCCATGTTAGCCTATGGGGAAGGTCCCCATAGGCTTTCTAACAATTTTTAGGTCGAAGAAAAATCGTTCGATCGATGGATTAAAATCCTTCGAAACGAACGAATCGAAGGATTTAATCGTTCAATTGTTCGATTTTTCGTTCGAACTATTTGCAGTAAATCCTTAGACTTCGATATTCGAAGTCGAAGGATTTACATTCGGCAGTCGAATATCGAGGGTTAATTAACCCTTGATTAGTGATGAGCGAATTTTCGCCAGGTGCGAATTAGCGCGATTCGCAGCCTGCGAATAAATTTGCGAAACGCCCGCGAAAATTCGCCCAAAAAAATTGTCAAAAACGAGACGGCGCCGTTTCACGAATGTTTTGCCGTTTCACGAATTTTTCGCTGTTTCGCGAATTTCACGAGAAATTTGCCAATTTTTGGCCGAAGCTAAACGGCTTAACTGTAACAGGAAGAAGTGTTAATGCAAAAGACAGAACTCTGTCTGTTAATTGGCTCATGTGACCTACGATCCTACGATCCCAGGGGGCGGCCCTTATTTTTTAAAATAGCAGTTTTCTATTTATGATTACCCAATGGCACATACTACTAGAAAAGTATATTATTATGAAAATGGTTTATTTATATGAAGCAGGGTTTTACATATGAGCTGTTTTATGCAATATCTTTTTATAGAGACCTACATTGTTTGGGGGGTATAATTTTCCTTTAAGTTCATTTTAGTATGTTATACAGTACAATAGCCCATTCTAAGTTATTTTGCAAATGGTCTAGTTATTAATTTTTTATAGTTTTTTAATTATTTTCCGTCTTCTTCTGACTCTTTCCAGCTTTCAAATGGGGGTCACTGACCCCATCAAAAAACAAATGCTCTGTAAGCTACATAAATGTATACTTTTTGCCGCTTATTACTCATCATTATATTCAGCCCCCTCCTATTCATATTCCAGTGCATTACTCAAATCAGTGCATGGTTGGTAGGGGAATTTGGACCCTAGCAACCTGAGTGCTGCAACTGCAGTGAATAAAAAAGAGCCGCTGAATAAAAAGATAAATAACTCAAAAACTAAAATGAAAACCAATTGCAAATTGTCTCAGAATAGCACTCTACATCATACTAAAAGTTAACGCAAAGGTGAACAACCCCCTTTAAGGTTTTGCAGGTTAGGGTCAGGTGCATGTTGAGTTTTTCCTGACCTGCTCATCACCAAGAAACCAATTGATTAAACCTCAAATTTTTTCCGGTTGACGTTTTAAAGGGGAAAAACCCCCGAAGCTGCTAACAATCTGAATCCAAAAATACTCCATCTAATGTCGTAAAGAAGTCGTAGAAGTCAATGGCAGATGTCTCTTTAACAATTTGAAGATGTTTTTTGACATCGTGATCTGCACTGGTTTTCGTACGATAATCTGAAAAACCTGAAGTTTTCAGGCAACAACTTGAAACAGTCGCAAGATTCAAGGGCCAAATTTGAAAAAGCCATATGATTTCAATTGTCACACGATTTTTGTCAAGCTGATTTTTTGATAAATGAGGTGAATTCATGGATGGGTGTAAGGTCGACGTTGTTTTAGTAAAAAAATGTCAAAAATTTTAGGCTTAGTAAATATCCGTCTTAATCACATGCTCTTCGAATGACAGTAATAGAGTGCCCACTATAAGTATTTAAAACATGCATCTGACTCAATAGAACCTGCAGAAACAGTTATTTTGTTTGTTTTTCCTTTTAGCTCTAGTGACTTTATTTTGCCATTTAATTATGTTGCAAGTCAAAGTTGTAACTTTTGGAAATTCTTCTTGGTCGTCACAATGAGCTGTGTCTCAGGTAGAGATGCAGTTGTAGAAGTCTTTGTTATCTAATCCATGATTTTATTTTTATAGCATCAATAGCCTTTGTTTTTGTTACCATTTATTCATCTCATAGTCTGTTGGATTACAGCATGCTTGCAGTTACTTTAACAATATTGGCTAAACATTAACTGCTTAACAGCTGCCCAGAGCACACTGGGCATGTGCAGTGTCACTGACACTCCTACCAAAGTCCAAGATGGAGAGCTCCTGTGCAGAACAGCCTTAATATCAACATTTAACAAATTAACATTTAGCAGAGAAATCTCACCCATTTTAGGACTGTGAATGTACAATGAAATCACAGCTAAACAAAGCAGTTAAATATTTTCACCCTAAAACCTGTTGCTCTTAGATAGATTCTCTTTACTAAACAGAGAATTAAATGGTTAACATCTGTATCAACTGCAATTTCTCTGTCAGTTCACCGAAGCCTGAGGTCAACTTTGCTCATAAACTGGAGACAAATATTACGCTTTTTATCAGCAGAATTTTAATTTTCCTCACAGAACAATGTCAGCAAGATTATTACTTAATATTAAATATTAATTAAAATGATCAGATTATTGTAATATGTAATTACCTTCCTTTCATGGAGAGTTCACATTTTTGTTTATCCTTGTATAACCACCATATATTAATAAAATGCATAACACAAAATATATTAATCTTTAGAAATGTTATCACCACTGCAATTTGCTAGAGCATTATTTAGTAGTATAAATATTAATTTGAAAACTATTTCATCATACAATTAGTTATTATAAGGGTACAGTAATTTTGTTATAGGATCAGAATACTGAATATGAACCTTATATGCTGGACAATTGCTTCTAATTTGTTTTGCTACTGCTAAACAAAACAGAAAGAAATAGCCACAGGCAGTATAAAGAGTTTTTACATGTATTCCCTCTAATCCTCAGGAAGCTAAGTAGGAAACGAGGATTTCTTTTGCAGCTCCCATTTTTAAACTGCTCAAGTCTGTATATTGGGCTCCTCCTTATTTATTATGCCCAATAGGACAAAAAGCATGGGTCGATTTCATTATACATAACAGATAACAATGCTTCAGTCTCATTAATGGGACATCAACTTCTTGGGAATAGAATTTGGGTGACTAGCTAGGGCCACAGAATGCACCGACAATGTCATATTACACCCTTGACTGCTTCCTGCTTCCCAACAACTTACCATTCTCTGCACAACAAAGCGTATATGAGTTTATTTTAAGGAAGAGACAGTGTTATCCAGTGTAAAACAAACATGCACTAGTAATGGGCGAATTTATTCAGCATGCGCAAATTCGCGGTGAATTCCCGTGATTCGCCGCCGGCGAATAAATTTGCGAAACTGCCGTGTTTTGCGAATTCTGACTAGAAATTTGCGAATTTTTCCGGCTAAGCGAAACACCCCAAAGTCACACATCATTAACATGCGCCTGTCAAAAACATTGAAATTTTCCATTTAACAAAAAAACAAATAATTTAATTCTTCTGAAACTTCACCAGGTTGCCCCACTGTCAAACTTCAGAAACGTGTACCTAAACTACTATTACGGCAACTCAGTTCTGGAAAATACAAATAGTTCCACTTACAACCCTTCTGCATTTTTCGAAAGTAAAGCAAAGCTACACCAGTTTATTTTTCACTTCCTGGACAGAGAGCATATGCCAAGCTCCACCTCTTTTCACAGGTAATGACTAATTCATTTTGACTCCTGGACTTGATTTTCAGTCTAAATTAATCTGTATGTATTGTTATTTTCAAAATCTGGTTTGTCTTATAGAGCATTGTGGAAGAGACATTCTTTGCAAATATAGGCCTAAGTAAGGAACAAATTAAAGAACTGTTGGCAAATGTTGTTGAATATCTTGAATATATAACAGCTTGAATATTTCTAAGTTCCCTTTTTGGTAACGCCCTGCAGTTAAAGCTTGGTCCCACAGAGCATGGACCCTTGTCCTACACTTACCCACTCAGACTGGCCCAAATATTATTTGCAGCAAAGGTTTCAGGGCAGTCCATGATCCATGAGTATACATTTTAACAAGGCAAATGCAATGTTACCTGTCAGGTTGCCACTTACTGTCAAGAGCACATCGTAAAATTGTGGTAGCTGGGAGAAACTTATGGCACCCTGGCAAGTGGGCACATCAACTTCCCATTTAACTGAATTAGCATGCAATACTTTGTGTCTTTTTGACACATGTGAATGCAGTTCAGTTTGTGAAATAGCATTGGCATTTATAAAAACTATATTTGTCACTTAATTACACCAGGAAGTGACAAATATAAGCAAACAGACAAATTGTTATTTACATTTTATTTTGCATACTTTTTGCATACAGGCCCAGACAGGCAATCTGTGGGTTCTGGCAAATGCCAGATGGGCTGCTGTGAGAGATAGAAAATTATTATCAAGTGGGCTGGTGGGGGCTGTTTTGGCCTCTGTGTGATTGGAATGCCAGGACCTACTTTGACTCCCATTAGCTCTCCTTCAATTTAACCTACCAATCCAAAGTTAGAGAAGGTCCACCTTTTTAAAGTTTAATATTTATTCTTGGGAACAGTCTCTGGTGTACTGAGAGGTCCTAGGACTCATCTGTATTCTCCAGCAGAGGCAGTCTATGTTAAGGAAATAATCCTTACGTGGTTTGAAAGTAGTCCAAGAAATCCTTTTTCCATTTCCTTGCCAATGGAGTATATGGGGTAAATCTTGGAGGAATGTGTTAAGGCAGGCCCAAATCTTCCATCATACAATTGCTTCAGAGACACAAAAATGTCCTTCTTTTGCCAAATATTTTATAATAAATCAAAGATTTACTGGTGTTCACGTACAGGATGGTGGTAGCTGTGTAATGACATGCCTTCGGGCCTCCCTGAAGATAAATCTTTGGAGGGGAAGACACAGCAACTTATCCAACCCCCTGTCCACTCACATGCATGCACCTACCCATCTGCTTCCTCTATAGTTACACCAGTGGTTGATAAATGTTACTGGAATATCGCACTAGAATTTTCTGCAAAATGTTGAGAGAAATAAATATTCTATAAAACATCCAATCTAAGGTATTTCACCTAACACTATTTGTGACTAAAATTATTTTAACATGCTTATGGGACTTGTTATCCAGAATGTGTTAGACCTGTGTTTTTCTGGATAATGGATCTTTCTGTAATTTGGATCTTCATACTTTAAGTCTACTAGAAAATCATGTAAACATTAAATAAACCCAATAGGCTGATTTTGCTTCCAATAAGAATTAATTATATCTTACAAGGTACTGTACAAGGTACTGTTTAATTATTACAGAGAAAATGGAAATCATTTTGGAATATTTGGATTATTTGGATTAAATGGAGTCTATAGGAGACAACCTTTCTATAATTCTCTGGATAACAGATTTCCAGATAACGTGTCCCATACCTGATACCTGTATATATATATATATATATATATATATATATATATATATATATATATATATATATATATATATATATATATATATATATATATATATATATATATGTAAACATTAAATATATAATGAAATCGTCACTATTACTTGCATGAAAAATATATGCTGCACATGCGTTACAAGTTGAGTAATTGGGACACACATAAGAAATAAAGGAATAACAGTGAAAAATAAGATGACAAAAGCTTTTTATTTATTGATTGGTTCCTACAATAGTTAATTCTTCCAGCTTTTTTGTTGTAATTTGATATTTCAGAGTCATAATGCATATAATGTAGCTTCACTTTTATTGTTATTACTTTAAAACATACACATTCAGTAATGGTTAATTCCTATTGTGTCCCATGAAAAAAAAACAAACAATCAAGGTGCTCGTTTGTAAAGCGAATTTTCAGTGTGTAGCTAACAGATTATCATTGATTGTAGTAAATAAATAAAAACACTTCTGACTTTTATTGTTGTAGAGAGTAATTATAATTCACACGGCCAGACCTTTTTGTGCCACTGAATGCTTCATTTGTGGCTTGCATGAGCAGATACATTAACTTCTCTAAGCTCTTTTCATTAGAATGCTATTACTCATTGAAGGCTGATCAATACATCATCTATACAACATCTTGAATGTGGTTGTCTGGATTCATTGTGGGTTTGCTGATAATGACTTCTTTATTCAAGCTACCATGTAAGAACAAGAAGATAAAGAAAGGAAAAGAGAATTATAGCATATGCTCATGGAAGTATTTCAAAGGATATAAGAAGGGAAGGAACTGCATGTCAATACAGAAATGGACAGTACAGGGTGCAAGAAGTTATGCATAGAGTACAAAAGAATAGAGAACAAAATGCCTTAAACATTATGCAAAGCAATTCAGGTTTTAATAAAACTCCTTTTGAAAACAGTTATTCTTGTGGGGATAAAATTGCCTTGCAGGGTTTTTTACCCTGGGACAGTGCAAGAGCTATTTATTTAACTGATGTGAATATAACACACGGTGGCTTTCCCTGCATCAGATATTAAGTATTCTCTCTTTTCCTTCTGTAATTAAAGCATATATTAGTTATTCTGTGAGCTTGCTTTGTATGTTTCTTTTCTGTAATGATTTTTTAGATTAAAGTGGAACAAAAACTCAATTTTCAATGTTTAATATGTAAATGAGTTATATTATGCATCCCATTTATATTTATTTATTTATTTGATATAATTATGTAAGTGATCATATGCATGAATTTGAACATATAGTTGGTTATTTTTATATAGCTGGGCACATAATTATTAATAAGCATAAAATACATGTAGCTTCTTTGGCATTCTTAGACAGGCATTAACTGTATTCTAATCTTGATAACTAGCTTATTAAATTGGACTCCATCCTTCCTACACAACTGAAAACTAAATTAAAATGAAGCCTACAATATCTCTTGTTCTGCCTTGATAGTGATATCTAAGAAAAATTCCTGCTGACCTAATGAAAGAATCACTAGGGCTCATTTATTAACACAGGCCATATTTGCCATAGTGCTGTAAATTATAGCAACTAGTTGGTCTTGGTTTCATCATTTGACCTGCAGCAGACTGATAATAGATAACTTTTGATTAATTGCTAGAGGTTACTGTTCTGGTGAAAAAGTAATGAGTATATGAGCACCACTGCCTGGGACATTTGTCTTATAGTTAATCCTTGGAAAATCAGGAAATCAGTGTAAAGGCAGACAAATGTATTAAGAACACTACATGTTCAGCAGGAATTCCTACCTTGCAAACATGTATTTATTGTGCCATTTCACGCAACATGTTTCAGAATTATCCTTTTTGAAGTGTAAGGGAACATGTTACATAGACTTAAACATCCAAAGGCCCACCAATTAATTACATCATTAGGTTGAGTCATAATAAGTAGACACACCTCATAGTTATCTAGTGACAAATATGGATACTCCATGTCCCATCAACCCCCGTGAAATAAAGTTTATAAATTCATTCTAGTCCATTATTATTTTGCTTAATAAGACAAAAGTCCTTCCGACTATTATCTAGTTGCAGTTCATTAGTGGTTTTAAAATAGTGTCCATACATTCTAAAACAACTGGACTTGCTGAGTAATTATTGAAAATGTTTCACTACTCATCCGAGTAGTGAAACATCTTCAAGGATTACTCAGCAAGTCTAGTTGTTTTAGAATTACTTATACTAGATATACCATAACCTGGATGAAGGAAAATCTTCATAGTCACATGCAAAAAAGTCCACCTCTCCCCAAATGACCAGGAAACTGCTCACAAGTAGCCTATACAGGGGTCCAAAATTATGTTGAATAACATTAGTTATCACAGCAAATATATAGATATACTTATTTAACCTTATTAGAATATACTTTAGATGGGATTATTAAAAACAAGGATACCTTACAGCAGGAGCTCCATATGATTTGATGTACTTATCTATAAAAAGAGAAAAGGAAAACCAGTTAATACACACATCCTAGAAATAAGCACACACCCTCTTGGAGGTGGTGGGAGAGGAACTTCAACCAAAGTGATCAAACTGACCATGTGGGAGACATGAGTCTTGATTTCTTAAAATGGAGACAAATATGGGGTAGTTTGAGGTTATCGTATAATAGAGGCCATTTCTGTTACTGTGAAATCTTATTGCATTACTCTTTTGTGTAAAAAATAGAACATAGCTTTGCTGAAAAAGCTTTATCCAGGTGGAGATTATAATTTCATGCCTCTAAGTGCTGCATAGTTCACTATGGATTTGCTTCTGATGAAAGTAATATAAAAATACACTACTTGCATGACATAAAGGCAAATTAACCTAGTGTTGTAAATATCAGTAGCAGTATTACCTAAATGTGATGATTTCCAAAACTATAAGAAATAGCCTTTTAAAATGATTTAAAAAATTGAAAGGGTTAGATGTCCCCTATAAAGGTTCCACTTCAGTCAAATAACAGCTTTTGTGTAAATTGTGTTAGATGTAGATATAGGTTGCATAAACGGAATAATTCATAGCTCAGCTTTTTATATTATTAAAATAGCAGAAAAGTTTGAAAAATAATTCCTTCCTGACTCCCAAGAGAGCAATAAGACCAAGTTTGTTGTTTGTTAATTTCAGTAACTTTGAATTTACTCACTTTATTAAAAGACTCCCAACCCTTCTTGATACACATCTAATGTATGTGCACATACAATTGCCTCGGGAGAGAGTTTAGAAGCTTCACACCTCTCACTTTAAAAAAAGGTTTCTTAAGATGGAACCTCATTTTACTATGAATGGATGTCCTTATGTTCAGTGGAATAAAGCTTCAAAGACTTTATTGGACTGTCCCTTTTGTATATCTGTACAAAGTAATCATATCCCCCCTTAATCACTTCTTCTCCACTGTAAACAATACCAAATGTACTAATCTGTTTTGTTCTTCTATTATGGTTTTCACAGCTGGAACTAAAATGCAGTTACATCTAGAACAAGCTACTCAAGAAGGAACAGATGTTTTATGCACTGACAATAATTTCAAACACATTCAAATGTTTTAAAAGTATTAATGCTTTAAATAGTAATTGCTCTAAATATATTATATTTGCTTCAAAATCCAAGAAATGCACTCAGCTCTGTAAAGCAAGTGATCATACTGAGTCTTGTGTATATTGATGTACATGCTGTGTGTTATGTGTCATATTAAGGGGACAATATTTCAAGAAATAGCCCAACACCTTGGTGCCTTATAATTATTGTCTTTCCAGATTTTGACCCCTGCTGTGTTAGTTCACCCCTGTGGACCGCTGCCTGCCTTACGAACTCCTTCCTGAACTTTGACTACGATGATTCTGCATCCCTTTTGGAATCGTGAATTGGACTTGAACTTCTGTGCTTCCTCCTTGGAACTAACTTCTCCATATTAACCATAAGGCCCTAACATTATCATTAGGCCATGGACCCATCTGAGGAAGCTCCATTTGAGCTGGAAAAGACCCTCCATCACATGGCTTCCAGCATTGAGGTCTATGAAGCCCAACAAGGGCCCATGTTGGTCGAGTACTGGAGTCTCTACTCTCCTGTCTAGCCGCGGCTGCTACTCCCAGTGCACCTTCCATTGCTATGGTTCCTGCGCCTCCTATGCTATCTTACAACGAACCCCAAATTCCTCCGCCTCTTCACTTCAGTGGTTATCCCCAGGCATGCAGAGGGTTTGTGAACCAGTGCCTGATAAGTGCCCAATATGAACTACAACCCTCGCACTTTGTGTCTGAGCGAAGGTGGGGTATGTCATATCTATGCTGGAAGGCAAGGCCCTAGAAAGGGCAAATCCTCTCTGGGAGAAGAATTCACCACTGAATAATGACGCCAAGACCGCAGCCTCTTCCAGGCTTATGCAGATCCGCCAGGGGAACCATCTGGCTTGCCAATATGCCATAGATTTTTGGACCCTGGCTGCAAAGACTGCATGGAATAAAAAGGCTTTGGTGGCAGCCTTCTATCAAGGACTGTCAGACAGACTCAAAGATGACCTGGTCTTGCTTCCGGGAGAGACAAGATGACAAAGATTGCTGAAAGACATTTCAGCCTGTCCTGGCACCGCGTTTCCATAATCCTCTCCTTCCGAGTCCGCCGCCTCCACCCCTGCTTGCCCTATGCAAGTTAGTAGGGCATGCCTCTCTGAGCAGTTGAAACTTCAGAGACGTTTTGCTGGGCTGTGTCTCTACTGTGGCGGCCAAGCTCAATTCGCCTACACTTGCCCTCTTAAGCCGGGAAACTCCAGCGTTTAGGTAAGATTGGGGAGTCTTACCTGGGCGGCATTGAACCCTCTCCCCAAAAGGACTCACATCGGTTTCTCTTCATTTTCCAGATTTGGGTGCCCACTCAGACAGTGAATACAGGCTGTCTACCCCACTGCGAGTCCTGGCCATTGATGATCAACCTCTCAAGTTGGCAGTAATCTCTGAGACTACAGGAGAATTCGGTTGTTGGAACCCTGCATAAGGAAAAACTGTAGTTCCTCATTATCCACTGTCCTTTGGCACCAGTGGTCCTGGGGTTGCCTTGGCTCCATTTACACAACCCCACCATAGACTGGTTAGCTAATCAGATCTCTGGTTGGAGTACTTTCTGTCTCAAGAACTGTTTGCCAGTCCTTGCCAGCAATATACAAGGACTTCTCCAATGAGTTCTGCAAGAAATTGGCTGAATTCCTTCCTCCTCATCAGCCATATGCTTGCCCCATTGATCTCCTGCCGGGAACTATGCCCTCCAGAGGTCGTATGTACCCTCTATCTCCTGCTGAGACCTCCTTGATGAGGGAGTACATCCAGGACAATGTCCAGCAGGGATTCATTCGACCCTCTTCCTCTCTGTCTGGGGCAGGGTTCTTCTTCGTAGAAAAGTAGGACGGTGGGTTGTGATGATTTCTGCGGTCTGAATAAGATCACGATTAAGAACCGTTATGCTTTGCCCTTGACTTTCAATTTGTTTTATCAGCTCAGAGGAGTTAGCATCTTCTTCAGCAAGCTGAACCTCATCCGCATACATAGGGGGATGAATGGAAAATGGCCTTTCACATCGGCACCTGTTCTTAGACACCCAGATCCTTTGCAACCCTTCTTCATCGAAGTTGATGCTTCAGAAATTGGGTCTGGAGCTATTCTTTCCCAAAGGCTTATTTCTGATGAAAAGTTGTGCCTACTTTTACAAGAAACTTTCCACAGCCGAGCAGCTGCTGGCTGTCAAAGTGTCACTTGAGGAGTGGCGACATTTTCTGGAAAGAGCACCCTATCCTATTACCATCTATACCAACCATAAAAACCTAGAATTTATCCAGACCCTCAAGAGCCTGAATCATCGTCAAGCAAGGTGGGTGCTCTTCTTTTCTCTATTTAACTTTATCATCACATACCAACCTGGTTCTATGAATCAGAAAGCAGGTGCCCTGTCCAGAAGCCACACTCCAGAGGATCGCCACAGGGAGGATCAGGATCCAATTGTTCCCCCCTCCAAATTCATTGTGTCTCTGCTTCCGCAGTTGGCCTCCTGTATTCAGTCTATTCAATCTTCTGCTCCCACAAATACTCCCATTAGGATATTATATATCCCTCTGGAACTCCATCTTCCCATCCTCCAGCATTTTCCCAACTCCAAGCAAGCCGGCATCCTAGGAGAGATATCAAAAATGTTGCACGTCTTCCAAATCCAGCCATTACAGCCTCTACTGATTTCCTCACGTCCTTGGACTTATTTGGGAGGTGGTCGACCACTTTAGCAAGATGGCACATTTCATGCCGCTCCGAAAACTGCCCTCTGCTGTGGAACTCTTCCAACTCTTCATCCAATACATCATCCATCTCCATGGATTTCCTGTAGAGATAGTTTCTTACAGAGGCTCTCAATTTGTGTGTAAGTTTTGGTGGTCGCTATGCAAAAATCTAGACATTTCTCTTAAATTTTTCTCAACCTACCACCCTCAATCCAATGAGGCAGCTGAACGTGTAAACCAAGCATTGAAAGCGTTCCTGAGAATTCATGTCTCCCTTTGCCAAGATGATTGGTCCAAGTTGCTTCCCTGGGTGGAATTCGCTCAAAATAATGCCACCCACTCGTCATCAGGCAGGTCACTCCCTACAGAGATTCATATTCCCAGTGTCTTCCATGTGTCACTTTTGAAGCCTGCCATATCCAGCTGGTCGCATCGCCCCCCTCCCGCTCACGCGTACATGAGTGTGCGCGCATTGGTGCTGTCCCACAGCGTCATCCATCTTACCTCACATACGCGCAAATACACGCAATGAGCCAGACTCAGCAGACCAGGCTGGGGTAGGCAGCAGTGAAAGGTACGTGCCTGGAGCCCCCCAAGATTTGCACCCTGGGCTCTGCCTAGCCCTAGTTCCACCACTGCCTGCCTTACTAACGCCTGCCTGAACTTTGACTACGATTTTTCTGCATCCCCTTAGGTACCGTGTATTGGACTTGACCTCTGTGCCCTGAAACTATGATTCCATTTTTATTGGGTCAATCAGGTAGATGGTTCTGTAACAAACAAAGTCAAAGGAAATGATATGACTGAAAGCAGATAAATAACTGTAGAAAAAGAGAACATGTATGCAATGTGATAAACCAACATTCTTTGAGAACCAAGTTTTAATCAGAGAAATATATTCTGATTGGCCCAGGGGTATAGGATATATTATCTAGAATGCCTGGGAACTGGTCTTTTCCAGATAAGGGATCTTTCCATAATTTGCATCACCATATTTAATGTCTGCTAAATAATATTAACATATTAAATAATATCAGTAGTATCGTTTTGCCACCAATATGGATTCATGCATTGTAAGAACAAGGTACAGTGCTACTATTACAGAGAAAAAGGTAGTAATTTTTAAAAATTAACTTTATTTGCTTAAAAATTAACTCTGTAGGAGATGGCCTTTCTGTAATTCTGATTTTGGAGAATGGCTGTCCTGTTAATAGATCCATACCTATTATAGTATATGCAATTATAATTAACTTATTTTAGATTGTAAATTCTACAGAGCGGAGACATCTTTCATGTAATTGCATACACATTTAGATTTATTTATAAATTTTTACTCTGTTCACCCCATTGTTCCTTTTCCTGTGCTATTTACACACACATACACACACACTGCTATGTAGGTAAAAATAAAAACATCATAAAGTATGACAAAAATGAAGCCTAACTTATTTAATAATTTAAATAATTTCTTAAAACATCTTATTAGAGATTTTCACTTGAATCCCAAGTAGAGGCTTGCGTCCGATCTTTCATATCATATTGTTTAAAGCAATATTTCTTCCTTGCAAAATCCAGATTATAATTTTATTTCTCAGCATGACAATAACAGTCCTGTATGGAAAAACAGCAGATATTGTAAAAATACTATATACTTTGCAAACCAACTCTCATGGTGAAAATAAAAGCAAATAACACAGAAGAAAAGAATCTCTAGTAAATAGACCATTTTTTCCAGGCGGATGAAGGAAATCAAGTTAAAAGCAGCTTTTAAATATGTATCCTCCAGCTTCTTAACTCACCTGGAGAGCTTCCCTACCCACAATGCACTAAGTGGATGATTAAAAAGAAATGGGGGCTTAACTGAGGGGTAAGCACATTGTCCCCAGAGCTCTACAGAGCACTGAACCATGCAGCTACAGCTGTCCTCCAAACAAGCCCAACATTCTTTATTTATTTGTCATGAAATATTTATAGGTGTTATGAAAGGTTTAAAATAATGTGTCTGTGTCTTTCCTTGCTCTCCCTTTTTTCCCCTTGCCCTCGCACTCTGTTTTCTAATGCATAAATAATTCTGGCCTGTGGACAGCAGGACAGCACATTAGGTGGGATGTATCCGCTGTATCACATTTTTTCTGCCTCAGAGAAAATATCATTCCTAGTAATTTTCTACACTTATACAATCTGCGTTGAAAGTAAATAATTGATGTATGAATTTAGGACTAAACTCCAACACAATATGACTTTATGTCAAGGGTTACTCCCAGAAGATTTCAGCTAAATCATTTCACAAAATGGGTTCTTTCTGTAGAAAAAAAGCTGTTTGAAATTATTTTAATGGAAATATGGGACCTCGCTGTAGCTTTGTTTTGATCAGTTTTTTTATTTTTATGCATGGCTGGATATAAAACCAGGCAATCTACCCAATATGAGATTGGAAATTTTTCCCTTTTTGATCATAAATGGATTTTCCCTAGACTGACACAAGCAGTTTTTCATGTCATTCTTTTTATTTCTGTTTGATTGTGATATTACATTTTGCATGTGATAGGGTGCCCTCTGCTTTTCATCTTTGTATCTTTCCCAGAAAGTACAATTATACTTTAAATTGATTCATTCTTATTCTTGATGGGAATTAGAAAAAGGAAGGTTTCAAACAGTGGATTACAAATGTATTCCTAATTCCTCAATTAAAGTCTCCTTCATAACTGACAAAATGCGTGCTGAGTCATTTATTACAAACAGGTAAAAGAAAAGAGAAGAAATAATCTAATGTGAGAATAGAATAGAATAAAAGTAATTTGTTGTAACCTATTTTATAATGTATCTTGAAAAAATCTGCTCATATAAAATTATCCCTTTTATATTTATTGCATAGAATTGCTCAGCAGTGTTTCTGTAGATAATGTTTGTAAAGAAACCCATCCACATATTTAAAGTGTAAATTGTATCTGAGCCTGTATTCTGCTAGCGAGACTGGATTACATTACAACAAATTCAAAAAGGAAACACTATGTTTGCTTTAAATATAAATAAATATATAAAATTATAAAGTGCAAAATGATTAATACATATGGATAGATGGATCCTTTTCACTAAAGGCACCTATTGTGGAAGTTTAACATTGGGAAAGCAACTAAAATGTACTCCTTATAATCCATAATGAAAGACTAGAAGTTCTAATAAATCAGATAAAAAGAAGTGTAGGTCTGGCCAGAACAGGGATGACTTTTTACTTAGTTGGCCGGCTTGAAACAAACACTCCCTGTTTTGATGGTAGCTATTTGCTTAGTAGTTTTTTACCCAAGTGATGTAATGTTCTTTAAATGCCTAATTCACCTTTAAGTTAACTTTTAGTATGTTATAAAATGGTCATTTATAAGCAACTTTAACTGGTCTTCATTATTTATATTTTATATTTTTTAATTATTTGCAGTTTTATTCAGAATCTTTCCAGCTTTCACATGGGGGTCACTGACCACATCTGCAAAAACAAAAGTTATGTAAAGCTACAAATTTATTGTTATTGATACTTTTTATAACTCATCTTTCTATTCACCTCTACTTCTATTCATATTCCAGTCTCTTATTCAAATCAATGCATGGTAGCTAGGGTAATTTGGGCTCTAGCAACTAGATTGCTGACATTGCAAACTGGAGAGCTGCTGAATAAAAAGCTAAATAACATAAAAATCAAACATAATACAAAATAGCTTTGTCTATCGTACGATTGCTGTCAGGGGCAGAACATCGGCTGATCTGTTCTTTAACTACTTTATTTGATCTGACTGGTAAGACTTCGATCTGAATGGTTAGTGACAGGTCGGGAGATGGGAAAGTCCAATCGTACAATGATTCGCACGATCGGATCTTTGCGTCTATGGCCAGCTTAACTCATAGCATCAGTATAATGGTTGCAGCCAGGCTAAAAACTAAGAAACAAGTTAATTAAGCATAAACTAAAACGTTGTGTATTTTTATAATAGCAGTTGCCTTTTAAACTTATTTGATACATATTTTTTACCCTAGAAAAACTGATGCTAATATGCTGAGATGGACTGTGCTCCATTTCTACAGGGTTAGTAGCCTGGAAAAGATGGAAAGAAACCTTCCCAATCACTTCATCAAGTGAGCCCCACATCTAATATTGTTACTGACTTCTTATTTACTCTAATTACGCTATTTAGTGTTTGTCATGTTTTACAATTGACATATTACACTGGACAAAGCTGACCACAATGCCTCTTCACCGCCACTTTCCATCTGTTTGTCTTACCAATTTTACTAAATAAAGTACATAAGTGCAGAATTATATCATTGAGCTATTGAGCAGTCATCCAGTGCAAGGGCCTTTTCAATTTCTCAGGGATTTTTCACAATAAGAAAATGACAGACTATTTTCTTTGCTTTTGAATGAAAACATTGGACCAAAACTCAAGCCAAAATCTCTATAACTCTGTATAACTGAAAACTGGTACCACACAAAATTACTGCCTTTTCAGAAAAGGGTAAAGGACTGCTCAACTGAAGCACAATGTCACTGCACAATAAAGTACAACATGGTTTTCCTAAAATGATGTTTTAGACTTACTAACATTTGCCTTAATTGCTAAGGCAATGCTAGAAAAAGTAGGTTTCTGTGTATGCTTTGTGTTTTTTTATCCTTTTTGCTCATTTGTTTCTGATATAGTTAGTTAACCAAAAATGTATTTTATAAAGGCTGGAGTGAGCAGATGTCTAACATGACAGAACACTACTTCCTCCTTTGCAGCGACCTAACCTCTTAGTTAGCAACTTGAAGGGGGGGGGGGGTTAATTTGCTTTTGATCCTTAGCACTCAGGTCAGATTCAAATACAAACTAACTAAAGAATTATGCCCCATATGGCCCCCTTCATGTCACTGACTGTTTACTTCAGTTCTAGCTATTCTAGCTATTATGGTAGACATCCATTTACTCCAGCCTTAATAGATTACATTTCTGGCTAACTAAATATATTGAAAATATTTTTTTACACAATTTTTTTTTACACAATTTAATTTTTACATTGAACAGTTCATTTAAAGAGACTCAAATGTTTCCTAACAAGCAATATTCATTCAAAGTCACTAGATATTATGCTATTGTAGTAACCTATATCTTGCTTCTGAAGAAGTGGCGAGATGCCATGAAACGCGTCAAGCGTAGGGGAACATGTCATTGTAATTCATGTTTTTAACGTTTTCCAATAAATGAAGATTTTAAAGATTCAGTGACCGACATGCTCCGCAATCTTTTGGTTTGTTTCTACATGATATTGGCCTGGACCGGGGGCCCTTTGCGTGTAAGCACACAGGCTTGCTGAATCTTCACGTGCAGGTGAGAGAAGGGGGAGTGCTCCCATTTATTCGTTTACTAGTAACCTATATCAACCAATCAGCAGCAATAGGTTACAGCAGTGCTGTCCAACTGGCACCCATGGGGGATAATAACTGGCCACTGCATTGCTTACACCTCAAATACAGACAGTAAACTACTTCATTGTTCACATCTGTAATGCCCCTTGCATTGTTCACATCTGTGACACCTCTATTGTTCACACTCCTAAAGCCCTATACTATTCATACCTCTGACCCAGACTGAAAGCGCCCACATTGTTCACCTGTATGTAGCACAGTATGAACTTTTCAGCTTAGATAGGTTTTCCTGTCTCCTGCTGTATTCTGCCTTCCCTATGCTCCCTATGTGTATCATATTCTGCCTGCCCTATGCTGCCTGTGTGTGCCATACTCTGCTGTATGCTCCCTGAATGTGCTATACTCTACCTGCCCTATGCACCCTGTGTTCCCCTTACTTTATCTGCCCTGTGCTCCATGTGTGTACTTTACTCTGCTGCCCTATGCTCATTGTGTGTGTCAGTGGCATAACTGGATATTACTGGGCCCCACGGCAAATTATTTTTCAGGCCCTCAAAATGTATAGAGATTGACCTGTTTTAGCAATATTTATTGAAATTGTATATTATTTAGGGCCTCATGGGTCTGCTTCCTCTGTTGTTTAGCCCCTGGTGTGTGCTATACTCTGACTACCCTACTCTGCCTGTGTGCCATGCTCTGCATGTGGGAAATAAACCGTGTAGGGGTTTGTTAGCATTTGTAAATACTTGTTAGGGGTCACCAGTCTGTTTATTCATGTGCCGTGGGTTGCTGTGTTATTCACTGGGGAGGATGAGGCATATAGATTTAAGGGTATGACTTAATATGACTTAATAAACATGTTTCACATATGAGTGATGAGTAATATCCCTGCAGTGAACACCAAGCATTTGTGTTTTTGGTGTGCTACCATCATTAATGTGGGGTAATGGTCTTGGATGTGGTTTAAAGTGGGTGTGGTTTAAAATCAGGGAGTGGTCAACACTGGCTTCCATTATCAGCTCTCTGCCAAGTAGGCCAGAAAAATTCCAGTCCTCTGTACCACAGAAGTTGGACAGCATTTGATTACCATATTAAAGCAATTGGTTTATTGTGGGTTACTTAGCTAGAAAAGTTTATTTAGCATTTTGTTTGTAAAATGAGCTCCTCTGAGTTTTCTAGAGGGCAACATAGATAACCAGGGCTGGACAGTATTTTTTTTATATATGTCTATAATCAGCATTCAATTTCATGGAATTTATTTGCTGCTTATATGATTTACAATTTCAACAAATAAAAAATATCCTGCCATGTATGCAAATGAAAGTTTCATTCAAAATTTGTCTAAATATGTCTCAACTTCAATTGCTCTGGTCAGGTGAAAATTGAGTGTACTTGTGGAATAAGGCACTGTAGTTTTACATTATATTATCACTAATTAACAAAAGCTGTATAGGCACAAAAGAACCTGAAGCTGCTAAAGTCAGTATTATTTACAAAGAAGTCACTGGGGATACAAGATAGCAATAATGAAAGAAATAGCAGCTTCTTTAATCTCTTTAGAGAACCATTTTGAGCTAAAAATGTAATTACATTTTTGTAAATAAAATGCCCAAAAGCTTTCCTTCTGGCATCATTATGCATATGATGGTTAATTGTTAAACACATTATAAAATATTCTTTTACATGGAAGGTAATAGAATTTCATTTCTCTTTTCTCTGGCTATTTCAGTTTTCTCTTCCTCCCACCCTTTTCGCTTAGGGATTTTCATATTCTGTATAAAAATTTGTTTTCCATATGTAATCACACGAATTGAAAGAGTAAACAACAATAAAATAAGAATCAACACAACATGCATTCAAATAACTTTTTATACTTGTTCAAACATCAGTCAGCAGTTTTACCTACACCACCATGTACTGGGGTGCACTGTTTGGTGTTAAAAATAAAGGACTGACTGACAATTGCAATCCTGCATTTACAGAACCTTCTATGCAAAATTGGTATTGCATAAATATCACAGTTCAGTATACACGGTAACTTGTATAATAATGTCTAATGATATTTTCAGGTTGCACTATTGTTACAAAATCTTTAAAAAGGATACCATACAAGCATAAACTCTTGCAAAATGAAAATAGACCACAGTCAGGGTAAACAAAGCCACATAGGTTCTGCATATTAATTTTCACTGCAACATCATAACCCCTGAGGCTGTAATAGCAGCGAGGAAGCTCATGAAAGGAGCAGGAATCCTGTAAAGGTAGTAGGGGAGACTATGAATCTAGTAGGAATACTGTAAGAGGAAAAGGGTTTGCTGTGAGGGAAGATGCTATAAAAAGACTGTGGGAGGCTGTGAAAATAGCAGATGTACTGTAATTGGATGGAATATGTTAAAGAGCTGGGGGGTTGTAAAAAAAACAAGGATACTGTAATGTAAAGTATCATGGGAGGCTATGAAAATAGTGGGGATATTGAAAATGTAGGTGGAAAAAGAATGAAGGATATGAAAAGAATTGGGGGATACTGAGTAGTGATGGATGAATAAAATCGGCAGATGCAAATTTGCGGCGAATTTCTGCATTTCGCCGGCGAATAAATTCATGAAACTGTAGTGAGAATTCACAGGCAAAAAAATCTGCTGCATTGAAAAAATTTGGGCTCGCATCAGAATAGTCAAGCTCATAAACATTATCACGCGTCAAAATTATTTAGACGCCCATTGACTTTAATGCATTTGCTCAAAATAGGAGCCTCTATAACAATTGTCGCGGGCATCAAAATTGACATTGACTTAAATGCGTTTCGCGAATCACAAATTCACCCATCACTAATGCTGAGAATAGTGATTTTGTGAAGGGGTGATCTCAGCTCGTTCTGGGTCACACCTGACCTTCTGATTTCACCAACAAAAAATGTGTGTGCTGGGTTTCATACCAAAAGTTATAGCATTTTTATATTTCAAATATTTAAAAAGATGAGTTCAAGGTATAGTGTATTTAACTATTTCCTATAAAATATTAATATAATGAATACTGTACAATGGCCCTTTATCAGCATATCTTTGCTTGTTATTTGCAACTGCCATAATCCATGTTTTGAACAATGTATTATAAATCTATGCATAAACGTTAAAAAGACTTTTTACTTGGTTATTGAATTTTTTTTTTAAAAAACAAGACTATGTATTTTACTTATGACTCAACTTGGGTGTAACATTTTATGCAGGTGGTAAAGGTGGGCAACTGACAAACTAGCCCCTCGTCATTTGGCTGCATATAGTTTCCATTATTCAGTAAGCTGGGCATTAGTAGATATTAGTGGAATCTAATCAAATGTCTAAATTTGACCAAATCTAGTAGCCCATAGCAACAAATCAGGTGTGTAACTGACCAGTGCATGTTACCTGCTGATTGCTATGGCTTACCACACAAGTAACAAACCATTTACTAGATAATCCCATTGTGCTGTTGATGTCTGATCTGTTAGCAAGTGTTGGAGCCAATGATTGTTTAGCTGACCATTAGGTAACTGCAGGAACAAAACAGCACAATACAATCTCTGACCTTATTGTCCAAACATATATGGCTATAACATATCCTAAGAACAGAAGAACAAAAGCAAATTTTGCATCATAGAGCCCATGCAGAGGTCCCTCTCACCCCAACCAGTTTATCCACACTTCAAAAGATGGCACTGTAATCCCATACCTGATCAAAAAACATACAGCCTGCTAATGAGGTTTAAGCTATTTTGGCCTTCGGCTGTCTGGCACCAATTTGGTCCTGGAAGAGATGCAAACAATAGTGATGAGCAAATTTATTCACCAGCCATTGATTTATTTTGAAATTCTGAATTTCTCCATGTTCATTTGGAGAAAAAAAGTTGCCAAAAGAAAAAACATCCATAGACTTTAATGCATTTGGAGAAGTCTAGTAGGGTTGCCACTTTTCCCCGCCACTAACTCTGGGCGGGGAAGTTACACGTCGATGGCTTTGTAGGGGTGGGATGGTTATGTTTCATGGTGGGCCAGTGATGTCAGGGGCAGGGATATGATGTGGTGTCGGCAATTGGTCAATTGCAGTGTCAATCTCAGGGAATTATGCCTGGTTTTCCTAATTTGTAAAACGTGCAGGAAGGTTTGACCTGCAGAGCCCTTCAATATTGGGGCTGTGCAGGTCAAAATCAGACAGATGGCAACCCTACTGTTAAGTGAGTAGATTTCCAGTGGGAACTGTTGCAGAACTTTCCTCAATGACATCTATTGCACATATTTGTCAAAGGGTGTAAATGAGAGTTCACCCTCTAATAAATATGCCTCTAAAAATCCCATACAAGTGAACAGAGAGTGATGGAATTTCATTTTGGCAGACTTTTGTGAGCTCTGTTTTAACATTTTAAAAAATATACCCCTAGCATTTCATGACATACGAATCCAATTATTTACAAGCACTATTTTAGTATTTGTTCAGAATGTTTAAAAATGAAATCCTTTTAAAAAATCAAAACATACGTTTTAAAAATGAAATGCCTATATTTGTTTACTCTACCTACTGTAGCCCTTCTATGGAATTGCACAATATAATTCATGTTTCTTCAACTGGATTCTGAAAGATTCTACATTTGCATGTACTTATGTTTAAAAAAAAAATCAATTATGTTATCGCATCTAACCCTTCCTCGGCACTGCACAACTTGCCCTCAACCTGTCACAGTTTAATAAATAGACACCATAGTGCTATCAGTTAAGAAGGCAATTTTTATGGCTTTTCATAAAATGCTTATTGATGTTGGTTGTGGGAATAAGTTTTGCAAATTAAATCCAGATGGAAGCAAGTGTAAACTGAAATTTTAAAGCCAGCTAATAGCAGCTCATGCAGTTTTAGTTCACATTCGCCCACTGTGTTATGAATGCATGAATGCAGGTGCACCTGAGTGTAGAGAGAGAGAGAGAGAGAGATAAGTGAAAAGAAATATGCATCAATCAATGCAAATATGAATCAATAATGCAATGTTATTTCACAGAATTCAAGAGTAATTGAGGGAGCCTATAAAATTGAAACTTGTTTGTGAGTAACCCTTTCAGTGCGGGAGTTAATTTCAGGCCTCCATATGTCAGTACACCAACGTTATGCAGCACAACAGGCACAAAAGGTGTTTAGGGTAAGGTGCAATTATGGAGGATCGTGTATATAGACAAGTCCCTCTGTAAACAGTGTTTTAATGGATGCCATTTTTCACTTTGCACTGCACCTTGCATTAGTAAATTAGTCGATAACTCAGAGTAGAAGAAAAACAAACACCTTTGCAGTCTCTATTATTATTACCAAGAATCTTATATATAACTATATAGACTGTGCATAAAGGTAGGTGGAGCAACCTGTATTTTAAATAGGAAATGCAGAATTGCTCCATGGATCTTTGGAGACTATTTCTTTGAATCCAGCACCAGTGTCAGGACCTCCGAATAAATGCACTGGCGTGCCACTTTACTAGGATACAGGAGCCTTTATGAGGTTACGTTAAAGTATTGTATTGATATGTTTATACTTCAGCCTTTGTTCCATTGTTATAATATATGATTTTAAATAAGGTTGTATGTAATCTCAACCAGTGACCTATATAAGACAAAGTCTGTGCTTGGTTATAAGACCCTTAGCAGTGACTTAGCTTGCTGCCCCTAGCAAATTTGTTCCCACACTGGCTGCCCAGTCTTCTCCTGTGCCATTTGCCCAGCCTCCATCTCATCCTGTAACAGCTGCACAGCTTTTTCTTGGCCAGAAGAAGATACCATTATACTCTCTCATATTATACTCATAATTTCCTTATCCTGTCTCAGGTGGTATTCATGCTGCTTACATCCTTCACCCTGCACCTATGTCTAGTGGACCCCTTGTCTCTAACTATTCATGCTGCACTGAACTCGGTGGTCTTCAAGTTGGCGTCTTTGTGCTGCCATTTTTTAGATTACCCAATCTGAAACCTAACTCTTTATAAGGTTTGCTTAGTGTATTGTCTTGATATGTTTCCACTTCAGTCTTTGTTCTACCTCCAGTCTTGTCTGTCATTGGCCAGTAAGCTGTTTGCTGGTATGTATATTATTCGATTTATTGTCTTGATCAAAAGATCCGGTTTTATTTCTTTGGATTTCCCCAGACCAGGGCACAACCTGATCACAAGATCGTCTCTTACCTTTAGCTTTCTATGATTGTTGGCCTGAATAAGAATGGCTTGGGTTATGTAATACATCGGGCAGTTTTTGGATTCCATTTTCTAAACTCTAGTAGACTGTTCAAAACTAACTGTTGATTTGTTGCTACTAGTAACTGCTCTTGTACTATTTTAAATAAAAAAAAAAATAAACCTCCTTTAAGCAGGCCTTGTGCTATGCTAAATTCATTTTTTCTACTCAGTTTGCTTAGATTACATCACATAAATCAGCAATTTATGAAATATCTAAAAACAGTCATGAAAAAAATAACAGTATTGATCTATTTTTTTTTAAATTTGGAATGGTGGTTCCTCACTAAGGAGCAGAACATAAAAATTAAGAATTGCTGAGGCAAAAGAAAAGTTAAAATGGGGTTAAAAAATAAAATAAAAACAGACTGCAAGTTTATAATTGAATAATATATTCTCTATTCAACAAATAAGTCACAGATGAAGGCAAGACTTTGTTAAATATTTTGGCACATGCAGTTCATTAAAGTGCTGAAAGCACAAACTCAGTAAGAAAGATGGTACACAAATATATTTTGTTACAAAGTTTCCAATGGGTGATCTTTTTGTATCTACATTTTTTGCATAAAGTAACACAGCTAATTATAGGTTAAAAACATGTTACCGGTACTATGGATGGGATCAATAATGTATATTCAATCAAACTGATGCTGTTGGTACAAAATATCCAATTACAGAGCAAAACTATGCTTCTGTATATATTTTTCAGTGCACTTGCTTTAGTTGTTCAGAACTAACAGCTGCAACAACAAAGTACTAGTTAAGTACTTTTTACTTCCATGTACTCAGATCAAGCCAAACTACCCAATCTTTATGTTTGATATAATAAAGATGTTGGCATCTATTAAAAACTGTACACAGAAATAAGTACAGCTCTCACTTACACAGATACTTGACAGACATTTTCTAAAAGAACTGACAGCCCTTTGAACTGCACTGATACATCTTTGCTGTTCTAAGCTCAGGACCACGTAGCTGATACGGTTGATATTCTTCACCATTTCTAACATCTCAACTTCAGCTCTCACGAAACAGAAATAAAAATGACCCGAGGAATTGTCAGTCTCCATTGAATTTCGATCGATGACATCTTCTTTTCCTCTTACTGATTTCAGAGAAAGCTTTTCAAAATACAGTGCTGAAAGGCAAGCTTTGTTTCCTCCAATTGCACCCCCCTTCCCTAACAGTACCTTGTCTTTATTAATGCTGCCTGTGTGATGATCCAACCCTGACTCCAATAACAAACGCCTGTAATTTAACTGGCTGGGACTAGCTGCCAATCTATAATGTCCCTGGCCATGATTAATCTGATAAATAATAAATATATCAATCTAGTCTATCAGACAAGGACAAATTCTCACCAGCGGGGAGGCACAATGCATCTCTTAAAGCTGCTTATAGTGCTGAAATTAATTATTTAATGCTTAATTCTTTGGGAAATGAGAACGTTTTGATTAATGTTGTCCACTTTCGTTTCTCGTTTGTTTGATATGTGTCACATAACTTTTCCTTTGCAGTTGTTCTGAATAAGCCAAAGGCTACTGTCATCGAAAACCGACAGTGAAAGTTTGGAAGATTAATTAAAAGTAATTTTTTGGAAAATGCTTAGTTACCGACTGTCTATAAACATTTCGGCATAGTGTTATTTATTTGATGTTAATAACATATTTTGTAACTAAAATATGATAATTGTGTTTTTTACATATGTAATTTTCTTTGTTTTGCCTTTCTACTATCTTTTGCTGCTTGAATTATTTTCTGCTAAATGAGGTTTAATAGCAGAGCTGCGAGGCCGACCTTTTTTAACATTTCATTATTTTCTTTATTATGCTATTATGGCATAATAATGCACATTGTTTCCCTTTGTATATGTTTTTAAAAGGCTTTATAGTAGTGACTAATTTAAAACTAATTTAAAACTAGCTGAAATATTAAGATTTAGGCCTAGAAGTCATACGCATGACCTCTTGATGTTTGAACTACAGCTCTTCAGCTATACCCAGTGTATTACCCAGCATATTACCCAGCAGATTACAGAGTTTTCACATCCATGTTTTTCTTTGTATTTGTGCAAGAACTTCTGTTTCTCCAAGATTTTAGTTAATTGTGGTTTACTAGTACACTGCTAATTTTCATTTATGGATGTAATGTAATGTATGGGTAATTATTATCTTTCTCCCCATCAAACAGCACCACATATGCAGAGTGCTACAATGTTGTTTTCATACAGAAAGATCAGGTCCTTGTGCTCCATTCTGGACATACATACTGTATGAAGTGATGGCACTCACAGGATTTATACAGACAAAAAGTTTCAAAAAAGAGACGGTTTATTCGTCCAAAGTTTCCATCCTACACAGGACACTTTATAGGTCCCACACAGGAACCTTTGTCAAGGAACCGCTCAGACTGCTGCTTTGTATATATATATATATATATATATATATATATATATATATATATATATATATATATATATATATATATATATATATATATATATACATACATATATATATATATATATATATATATATATATATACATATATATATTTATATATATATATATATATATATATTGTGACAGGTTGGTTAGAAAGCCCATCTGTATTGAATGAAAATGTACAGAAAAGCCTGCATTAAAGCTGTATGATCTGGGCTGACGGGGGATGCCTACTCCTGATAGTGTTAATATTCCCTCCTAATCAAGTAATTAGGTGGCAGCTAAGAGCAGAGCTGCTACTGAAGGTTAAAGGGGTGCAATCCCATAACTAAGGGCTCTTCCCTGGATGTCTGGGTGTTCCTGGTCTGGGAACAACAGCCTGAGACCAAGAACACAGAGAGTTTCTGATAAAGAGAGACAGAGCGCCTGAGCTTGAGAAAAAGCAAGTGCCACTGGTGACGGTGCCTGAAGAGAGGCTGAATGGGGGCATGGCTTGTGCGCTGATGCAAGCAGACATGTGTTGAGGAGCTCGCACTGGAGGACTTTACAAAACCGGACATCTCCTCTATTACAGTGAGCATCCTTAAGCCTCAAAGCTCATTACATTCAGATCTGAGAGAGCATATAAACCTTCTCTGTGGCGATATTAAACTAATTGGAAATAGTGTTGACGGGCTGGAACAACATGCTTATAAACTCTGTGACTCACAAAATCAATATACAGGCTACTTGGGGGCAGATTTATCAAGGGTCGAAGTGAATTTGAGGGAATTTTCGAAGTAAAGAAATTCGAATTTCTAAGTAATTTATTGGATACTTGGACCATCAAATAGGCTACTACGACTTCGAATTTACTTCGACTTCGATTCAAAATAAAAATCGTTCGAAAATTCGACCATTTGATAATCTAAGTACTGTCTCTTTAAAAAAACTTCGACTTCAATACTTTTCCAAAATAAACCTGCCGGAGTGCTATGTTAGCCTATGGGGACCTTCTACAAAAAGTTTTTACACATCGATCATACGCTAAAATCGTCCGAATCGTTCGATTCGAACGATTTAATCGTACGATTGCCAAATTCGGTGAAAAAACTTTGAATTCGATATTCAAATTCGAAGTTTTTCAATTCGATGGTCGAATTTCGAAGTTTTTTGTACTTCGAAATTCGACCATTTATAAATCTGCCCCTTGGAGTTGGTTAACAAACAAATTATAAGCATAAAAGATAAAATGGCAGATCTAGAAGACAGAACACACTGTAACAATGACGAATTAGAGGGATTCCTGAACTCATAGGGAGAACTGGGTACATACTTTCAAACAATGCCTGCAATCCTTCTACCCCAACTCGATTCCTCTAATTTGGTTGTAGACAGGATTCTTAGAATCCCTAAGCTGAGAAACCTTCCAGTGGATACACCAAGAGATGCCACAGCCAGGATTCATTTCTACACTACCAAATAATTATTCTTACAAGCATTTAGGACTAGTAACCAGATCCCTGAAAACTACCAAAATATACATGTATATGCTGACTTATCAGCGCACACATTTTCACATAGGAATTAATTTGTTTCAACTACAGAGATTCTACAAAGTCAACAAACAACAATATATTATTGTGGGTGATTTTAATATGGTATTAGATCCTTATTTGAATAATCTCCAGTATTAACAGACACCTCAATGCATACTACTGTAAATTTTCCAAGATATTTTCAACACTAAACACTCTCACAAATGATCTATATGATGCATGGAGAGCATGGCATCTCACGGAACGTTATTTTATCTATTTTTCGTCATCCCATTTGTCATTGACTTAATTATCTTAGAAAAATACCTGCTGCAGCAAGTTAAGACAATATATATTGGAGTGGTTGCCTGGTCGGATCATGCACCGGTCGGTATAAAGCTTACCTCAAAGTTGAACCCATTACCGTCTGCTTCTTGGAAGCTTAACAACTCTATTCTTTCTAAAGCTATATTAAAACATATTAGCTATCTTATTACTCTTATCACTGAATTTATAAATCTTAATACTACATCAGAAACTAAACCAAACACTGTATGGTGTGCTTATAAAGCTTTCCTATACAAATATAAGAGAAAAAGAACCAAAACCTAGATCTGAATATACAATTAATTAACAAAATTAACAAGCTAAAAAAAAAAATCAGACTGTGGCATGCTTCCAAAAAGTAACATCTTTGAAAGAACAAATCAACCAGATTCATTTAGAAAAAGTAACATTTCAGTGTACCATGCTTAAAGATACTATTCACAAGAAGCTAAAGCTCCCCATAGACGCGATGAATCTTCTTGCTGAACTACCAATTTTAGCGAAGTCCGACCAATCCTTCGAAATTATCGTGCGGTTAGTGGGATTCGAACGATACACCATCTTACGATTTTTCGGCCGACATCTATCAGGAAATTGATCGGCCAGGTTAAAAAATCTTTGTCAGTCCCAGTGCAAGCTATCTATGTTTGCAGGGCCAAGCAGGCAGCTCCCCTTTGTTTTCCTGGCAAATTGGTCTTTTTAGTTGATGGTCAATTCGTACGATCGTTCGGAGAAAATCGTGGTCTCACGATGAGGATCGGATCTTTTAAAAATCTCAACATTTATGGCCAGCTTTAATCTACAATTTTTCAGATTACAACTGCTGATGGCAGAACTCATACCAACCCTTGTCAGATAGCAAGTGAATTCTTTTTACTCTAAATTGTATAATTTTAGCGAGGAAATGAAAATTAGCTATCTTACAGTACAGGAGATAGATCAATTTGTGTCTTCATTAGAACTACCAACTGTGACCGGAGACCACCTCAATTTATTGAACCAACCTATTACAAACGACGAAATTTTAGCAACCATAAAAACCCTTAAACTAAACAAATCACTAGGGCCAGATGGTTTCTCCAACAACTTCTATAGATCAATGGCCCAGGATATTTCTCCAATGTTAGTTTCTCTTTTTAATAATTTTGGAACTCAAGATACCCAAAGGGAAGAACTTTTTCAGGCTACTATGATTGCTATACCAAAAAAAGAAAAAGATACAAATTTAGTAGCAAACTATCAACCTATATCACTACTTAATTCAGATATAAAAATGTATACAAAGGTTTTGCCAATTAGACTTAACCCTATCCTTAAACTATTAATTCAGAATGACCAAGTGGGATTTGTGGCAAAAAGAGAATCTCCAGAAAACTTTCATTAGATGCTGAAAAGGCATTTGATAGGGTAGCCTGGCAGTTTTTGAAAGCAGTTCCCACGAAATTTGGATTTTCTGGCCCCTCACTAGACAACATACTTGTCCTATACAAAAACCCAACAGCCAGGATATGTGCTAGTGAATATTACTCCTCTTATTTTTGATTAACTAATGAAACTAGGCAAGGCTTTCCCCTAACTCCTCTCATTTTTGCTTTTCTTATGGAACCTCTATCTGAGATGATTATAGCAAATCCCATAATAACCAGCTATAAGATAGGTTCCCAACCAAATAAGATTTCATTGCTTGCACTCTTTAATACTCTTACCCAATTTCCCCTGTTGTCATATTACAAAACTAATACCAATGAAACAGAAGCTCTACCTTTCTGGATTGATAACCTGACTTTACTAAATGTAAAATCTCATTACCTGTTTGAATGGCAGCAATCTTCTTTAAAATTTATCAAACTGACTATGTCTGTTAAAGAACTATACAAGAAGAATGTTGCTCCTTTAATTACTACATTTCGTAAACTCACAGAAGGTTGAATGTACAAAGACATTTACTTGGTTAGGCAAAATTGAAGAGTCACTTACTTCCAAAAACTCTTTATTTATTTTCCTATACAGCTACCTAACAATTTTTTCACACTATACAAACCTTACTTTCAAAATTTGTGTGGAAAAAATCCAAACCACGAACATCAGTAAAGGTATTAATAAAACCTAAAACAAAGGGCGGAGTAATTACGCTTTTTTTGCTTACCTCTATTACACAGTCTATATGTCTGCTGGAAACCAGCAGCAAACTAATTTATAGATGGCATATGGCTGTATTGGAACTTTTTGTCATATTTGGTGGGATTGTCCAATAATACTAAAGTTTTGCCAATTTATATTTGACATTCACTCAAAGACACTGAATATATCTACATCTCCCTCACCAAACCTAGCCCTCTTAAACCTTGACATGGAACATATCTCTTGGAAAGCTAAAACTTTGGTTACACATATTGTGGTAATGGCTAGAATAGTAATTGCGAGAAACTGGAAATCTTCTCTCACACCAGATGCTAAAAGATTTCTTAACTTAGTAAATTAAACTAGTAAGCTGGAATATTACACCGCAAAAAACAAACAGTCACTACATAAATACCATGAGAAATGGTCACCTTGGAATAACAGTTTCCCTTTACCTCACTAAACTGAAACAGCTGTTAGGCTTATTATTTATGTTTTTGCGTCATTTATATTACTTAACTTATTTTCAATTACTGCAGTTTGTTTCACCTCAATAATAAATTAGTGATGGGGAATTTCTCCTCTTTCATTTCACCACTTGTGAACATCGCAAAATGGCTAAAAATTTGCGTGATGTGAGTTTTGATTTGTTGAAGGTGCAGCAGTGAAGCTGACTGGAAACTGTGAGTAACAAGGTGCTGACCTTGTAGTGGACCAGAGTCTCGTTTAGGCCCTGGGGTAGTAAGAAAGACTACATTCTCATATGTATTTTGATGCTTTATTGCCATATGAAGACAATCATCCTGTTAAAGTGTTTTTGTTTAACAATTAGAGGCTACTGGGGGAATGTAATAAAAGTTGCAAAGACTAATAAAAATTTGCATTTCACAATTTAATATTCTTCCTTAAACTGTTATTGCATTGTGAATTTTCATTGCGCATTGCCCTCTTTTAAGAAGTCTGGTAATCTTTTGGAGCAAACATAACAACTTTTTCAGCAAGAAGTTTTATTGCATTCACTGCAAACTATAAAATTCGAAAACCTTATTCCACTGTCGGAAGTGGTTGCTAAATAGTTTCCGGGTTTGCAAAAGCTATATTAAATTTGTGCAAAGCTAAATTTGTTCGCACAGAGTCATAACTTTTTGCATTGCGAATATTTTTTCCATTACCGACTTTTATTACATTCCCCCAAAAGTCTTTAGTTTTCTGTATTTTTGTGTGTCCCTGTCTCTTCTCTGCATAAGATACCTGTTTGCCTACCATTCTGAACTATCAGGAAAAATCCTGTGAGTACAGGGATGAGCACAAATCTGTGTTTGTTTTGCTAGTAGTTCACAAGGGGCCTAGTCTAATAAGGCACTTCTTTAATTGTGTGAAGGTAGTACCCAGTGGGCAGGGTTTTATTTGATGATTTTTGTTTGTATGCTGCAATACTCACCCCCTATGTATGCTTAAGTTACACAAGCTTTAAGGCTCAACAGCCAGTAACCAGGAGGTTTCCACTCACCAAAGAGCTCAATCTGTACATATTCAATAATATGAAAAGAGGAAACTGAGATTGAGTTATGGTAAACAGGAAGATGAAAATTAACTTATGACTATAAAAAAATGCTTAGCACTGAAATAAGGGGAGATTAAGTCATGGCTAAATTAAGTAAAATCATATGTAATTAGCTAAGAGTAAGAGTGATTGGACTTCTACCAGTTGGACACTGTCTAAAATGTATTCCCCTTTCCTACCAACAGTTTTATTTTTTTTTTATGTTGAACATGAATAAAAGTACTTTAGTATTAATATGTCAGTGCTTGAGACCTACAATCTTAAAAGGAACAGTAACACCAAAAAAATGTTTATAGTAATATAAATATAATGTACTGTTTCCCTGCACTGGTACAATTGGTGTATTTGCTTTAGAAACACTACTATAGTTTATATAAACAAGATGCTGTATGGCCATGGGGGCTACAATGCACTGTATAGAATCCCATTGTATTCTGTTACAGAGCATATCTGTTAAGTAGCCTGTGCCTTTCTCCTTTTTCATCTTGAATGGCTATCCCCATGGCTACACAATAGCCTATTTACTTAAATTATATGTGACTTTCTAAAGCAAAGAAATAAATTTTACCAATGTATTGCAACAGGACATTATATTTTAATTACCTTAAAGGAACATTAACACCAAAAAATTTATGTGTTTTAAAGGCATGACACTATAATGTAGGGCTGCCCTGCATTAGTAAAACTGACGTGCTTGCTTCAAAAACAGCCATTCAAGCACAAGATACACAGCAGATAACAGATAAGTTCTGAAGAATCCCTTTATATACACTATGGAACTTAACTGACAGCCCCCCATGCTCCTCAGTGCGCTCCCTTGTTGCTCTCCCAGCCCATGCTCCGGCCTCCTTCACATGCTGTCAGCAGTATAGCCAGGGAGGAGAAATCAAGCACAGCAGGATGGACCGTCGCCCTGTCACCTTTTCAGAAGCCGAGTTTCAGTAAGTTAATTCTTAATAAAGGCTTTGCGACTTCAAAGTTTAATTTGTCTTGGTGGGTTTTTTTTTGATGTACACTAAGATTTTTTTTTTTTTTGATGTTATTTGTCCTTTAATGGTTGGCTTGGCAATGTTCTGTCTGACCACAGTTTCCATTATCTACAAGGCAACACTTTCCATAGTAGCATGCTAACATGAAAGTGTTTTCAATGGTAATGATTGCATTGGAAACAGTCAATATAGCAACAGTTACCAAAGTTCTTCATAAAATTATTTTGGCAAAAGCTTATCCGGAAACAATACCGAAATATTTATCTGGTTAATTTATTAGTAAAGATCTCCATGGCAAAGATTGCTGTTATAATTGTAAAATCCTTATTCCTCTTGGCAAATCGCTTTGGCTGCAAGGTAAAAGTTATATAACAGTTTCATAGAGCATCATATTTCCTGTTTTGGGTTCATGCCTGATCTTGAAACAGAATTCTTGTTTCTGTCTTGTCTGACTTCTCTATCCTTTGATACTTATTTGTAAATTACCTTGGTAAATTTGAATGTTCTCATTCTAGAATGAGATGAAAGGCATGTCTTCCCATGCCATGTTACTGTTGATACTCTTTCAAGCCTGTTTTATCTGCATAAAAAGAAAAAAAACATAAAACCTTAGTCATAGTTATTAACAGAAGCATAAATGGACTGAGTTAAAAACATCACAATTATTTACTCCTAGACTTTGCATAATTACTAATGACTAAATATGCTAACATTTTGTAATGAAAAGAGGACTTACATCAGCTGTAACGGATCATTTACTAAGACCCAGAGATGAAGTACAAAAGCATAAAGGGGTGCAAGGGAACACCACTTAGTTATATATGCTATATTTATTCTGTAGAATGTTTTACCATACCTGAGTAAAAAGCTCTAGAAGCTCTCTGTTTGTGTAGGATATGAGCTGCAGTATTAATGTGGTGTGACATCACTTCCTGCCTGAGTCTCTCCCTGCTCTGGGCTCAGATTACAGTAGAGAAGGGAGGGGGGGAAGAGGAACAAACTGAGCATGCTCTTGCCCAGGGCAATGAGGTTTAAGCTGAAGGCAGGAAGTCTGATACAGAAGCCCATGAGTACACAATAGAAGGAAAGAAATGCAGTGTTTCTTTTGACAGGAGCAGCATTACTTTGGGGGTTTACTGGTATATTTAGATGGACCTTTCTGATAAGGCTTATTTCGTTTTTACCTTTCCTTCTCCTTTAACTATGCCCTTGAATTTGAACCATCTTGCAACATTGTATGCTTTACTGCCAAACTAAGATGCTGTGACATTACTCATACTTAAGGGCAGGTGAGAGGGACGCTCTCTCCGCCGCTCAGCAAATATCTGTGCCGGCTCCCCTGCTTGTCCCCACAGTTCAGGTTTGAATTCTTCGCGCCAAAGATCCCCATTGACCAGCCTGTCCCATTCCCATGCTCTCCCAGTCATGCGCTACTTGGGACCAAATTTTATTGGGTCCCGTAGCTCTTTAAATTCTCTGCTTGACTTAAACCAGAGTTGCCAATAGTATCATTCAGACTTAGTTGTTGAAGGATTTTGATACATTTTACCACATTGTTTTGAAAGCAATATCCTCTAATATTTCCTTTCAGTCTAATAATAGGAACACATTTCCAAAAATGATCTTCTTTGAACAACAGTAATCTGAATAAGTATATATCTGAACAATGGTACTAATAAACAAAACACACTCACAGAACTTGATTAAAAAAAGAAAAATAAATGCAATTGATTCCAAGTGTCATGTAAAATGTTCTGTATTGACCCCATCTTTAATCAACCCATCTTTTCCAGAGGTAAATAGAGAGTGCAAAGAAGTACCCCAAAGGGGTAGTTTGTCTTTAAGTTTTTATTTAGTATGTTACAGCATGGCCAATTCTTAGAAATATTTTCACATCTTAATCTTTTATTTGATTTTACAGTTTACAAGAAAAAGAAAATAAAAAAATCATCTTATAAGAGAAATAAAAAGAAGAAAGAAGAAGAAAGCAACAAACAGGTAAGTGAGTAAATTAAATAGTTAGTTAGTTAGTCTCATTAGTTAGTACATTAGAGATACACCTCAACGTGGACTGCAATTATTAAAGCAGTGGCAGGTAGGACCATTACAAATTAAAACTCAAAAGGAGAAAAACAAATTACCCAAGATTCAACAAGAATGGATAACAAGCAAGACCACTCTACGGAAAAGCTGGAATGAAAGATTACCGCAAGATCAGAGCAGTCCAGAAATACATGACACTACTTTAATTAACCTTAATTTATGGACTTAAGTGGAACACTCTGTAAGGAAAGTACATTCATTAGGGTTCCTACGAATTATTAGCAGTTATAAGTTCAGGTGTAAGAGCAATCTCTGTTAGTAAGAACTGTGCACAGGTCCACTTCCAAAAACGACATATGAATTAGAAACATGCAGAGATTCTGACTTAAAGCATTTACTTGTGCATTTTATTCACAGCAAATATTCATATTAATACATTTCAAAAACACACCACAGTCCAGTGTCTCCCCCTACCCCGATCTGCCTACCTTGTGTAGGCCAAGAATCGGGCCACAATATTACAAAGCAATGGAGGTGACAAACTTTGGATTCCTTATAATGCAACGAATATTTCAAGCACAACAAGCTTTCTCTCTACAACGGACAACAGACCCAAGTATGAGTGAGTATTGTTTTCAGCAAGTTCACCGATGTATTCACAGTAACAATATGAACACTTTAACTTTAATTCACAGTAACAATATCAAAACGTAAATGGATTGAATAACCCAAATAAAAGGGTTAAACTCATACATTGGGTCAAACAAACCAAAGCAGAAATAATATGCTTGCAAGAAACTCATTTAGCATCTGATCAGCCTATTAGGCTTACTTCCACAGATTACCCAACTCAATTTTATGCAAACGGTCCTATAAAAAAAAAAAGCGGGTGGCAGCGTGGCTTCACAAATCCATTACTCCCAAAATTATTGGACAACACTCAGACCCGGCAGTCAGATTTATTATAATAATAATGGACTGGCAACAACAATTATATACAATAGCATCAGTATATGAGCCAATGGAAAAGCAATCTTCCTTCTACTGTACATTTTTAAAATTACTAGATAAGTTAAAACAAGGTCATACAATCTTAGGAGGCGACTTTAATATTCCTATGAATCAGCAATTGGACACACAAGGAGAAAAGACCTACAGTATAAAGTAAATCGTGAAACATTAGCACATGCCGTAAATCTGAAGAAGCATTTGAAGATGCATGCTCTATTCGATGCATGGAGAGAGACACCCTACAGAAAAGGATTTTAGCTATTATGCCCACCTTCATGTAAAATTAGACTATATATTTTTGGATAAAAACTCTTCACAGCAATTATCACATGCCAACATAGGACTCAGAACTTGGACAGATCATGCCCCAATAACAGCCACTATCACTTTAACCAAACAAATACCTTTCTCACATTGGAGGTTAAATGAATCCTTGTTACACAATAAATACATGTCAGAACAATGTACAAAACCATTATTGGAATATTTCAAGATAAACTCCAATGGTACAGTATATACAGCAACTTTGTGGTGTGCACATAAAGCTGTTATTAGGACTAGGAGCCATTTTATCAAACATGAATCATATTAAGAAACAAAGGGAAAAACAAAGACAAGAGTTAATGAGTCAGTTACAGAATTTAGAAATACAAATAAAAATCTATCCAAGTAATAAAACAACTAAAATAATTAGAGAAATAAGAAACAAAATTCAGGAATTTGACTTAGCAAAAATTGATTAATGCATTCAGAGGCTATGATTGAGTAGATATTCAAAAGGCAATAAAGCATCCAAACAAATAGTACAGATTTTTTTAAAAAAACAAACAAACCAAATGATAGATCATATTATATATAAGAACAGTAGGAAAATTACAAATCCTAAAGCAATAGCTGACGAATTTTCCACATACTACTCATCCCTTTATAATTTAAGATCAGATTCGGGTATACAACACGCAATGGAAAAGCACGTACAAACATTTCTAATTAAAGCAAAATTACCACAGTTAACAGTAGAACAGATTTATTCACTAAATAATCCAATAACAGAAAAGGAAACATGGAAAGCAATAATAAATACTCCAACTGGGAAAGTTCTGGGACCAGATGGACTACCAACTTTATACTATCAAAACTTCCAAACAAAATTTGTCCCTCAGCTAACTCAGCTTTTTAACCAAATCCTGCAATATAATAATTTTCCAGAAGAGATGCTAGCAGCAACAATTTCATTGATACCTTAACCAGGAAAATCAAATAATTAGTGTGTAAACTTGCACCCTATCTCATTGTTGAACTGTGATATTAAGTTGAATGAAAAAATTTTGGCAAACAGACTTTCATTTAGATCAATCGGGTTTCACCAAAGGGAGGTAAGGCACAGATAATGCAAGGAAAATAATATCTTTAATAGAAACTATAACTAAACAAAAAATGCCAATGATTTTGTTGACATTAGATGCAGAGAAAGCTTTTGATTGAGTGCATTGGCAATATATGGAAGAGAACTTAAAAGCTTATGGATTCCAAGGTAGTATTTTATATGCTATACTAGCACTATACATTAAACCAACAGCAAGGGTCAGAAATATGGGATTCCTCTCATTAACATCACCAATGGGACAAGACAAGGCTGCCCGCTGTCACCATTGCTTTTCAATTTGCTTCTGGAACCCCTAGCTAAGATCATCAGATATGCAATGAAAGTATCAGGGATAAAAATTAATTCTGAAGAATATAAAGTAACACTTTTTGCAGATGATATCCTTATGTCACTTACGGACATAACTCATTCATTGGAAGAAATTTTTCAAATCTTAAGCACATACAGTCAAGTTTCATACTATAAGTTAAATATTGATAAGACCCAAGCCCTACCGCTAGGTCTACAGGAAGAGCAACTAATCATATTACAAAAGAAATTTAATTTCCAATGGAAAGAACATACAATACCATGTTTGGGAATTGAATTAGGAAACTCTATAGCCAGTACATATAAAAATAATTATCCCAAAATTCTTAACAATATGCAATTACAGTTGAAAAAATGGAGCCCACTGAACATCTCTTGGATTGGCTGGATGGCAGCAGTTAAGATGATGACATTACCTCAGTTGCTTTACATATTACAAACTTTACCAATCACAGTTCCAAATCCTTTTTAAACCAAACACAAAAGACAATAGATCATTTTATATGGGGAGGAAAAAAACCTAAAATCCAGCGCAAATACATGCAAAAACATATAAAAGAAGGAGGTTTTGGAGTACCTAATACCTAATATATTATAAAGCAACAATACTGGAGCAAATAACACAATGGAATTTACCTCCTCACCTAAAGCATTGGATACAAGTTGAACAGAGACAAATATACCTATACAGACTGCAGCAAATTAGGTGGGCCAAAACTCTACCTCCATCACTGCAAAATAAGATACAATACCACACTTCAACTACAGCATTGCGAATATGGAACCAAATCAAAACTACTAGACAAATTCTAATTTTTCCAGCGGCACAATCATCATTAAAAATCCTAGACAACAATGATTCCGAACCTCAATATATGAAATTGGGAAGTCGTAGGCTTAACAGCTATGTCTCAGTTGTTTACAACCACTAGCTTAAAAGCCTATGAAGACTTACAAACACAATACAGGTTATCTAAAAATGACATAGAAATATTAACAAATTCGTCATTTACTAGCCCAGTATGAGAAAAGACCATCACAAAAGCAAACTGCATTCCAACAACTGTGCTTCCAAGAGGCGGGACAAAAGAAAGGATTATCAAAAATATACTTTCAACTCCCATTGATAAATGAAAACCGATGCATATTCAAAAGTGGGAACAAGATCTTAATAGCACATTCAAAATGCCACAGTGGATACAATCAGCTAACTCAGCACTCAAGTATTCCAAATGCACTAACCATATAGAAAATCAACATAAAATTCTATATAGATGGTACAATACTCCATCTATACTTCACCGGATGTTTCCGATCATTTCATAAAATTGGTGGAGATGCAATAAGACAGAGGGTACAATGTTCATATTTGGTGGTCTTGATAGAATCTCTCACCATTCTGGAATAAAGTATCTCAAATAAGCCACAATTCAATGGCACTGACCCCAGAAAAGGCATTGCTAAACCAAGAGCTACATTACATACCATTTTACCTACTCACAGAATTCTCATATTTCATATTCTTACTGCGGCCAGATTGTTAATACACAGACTATGGAAATCACAGGAAATATCAAAAAAGGAAGATCTGGTACTGTATATCTAACCTTACCTTTGAAGGACTAATCACTAGAAGCAAAATATCTTTGATTAAAGTCCAAACTGCAAACCAACAATGGCAGGTATGGAAATCTAAATACTTAAACTATTCTTAGAAATAT
This sequence comes from Xenopus laevis, assembly GCF_017654675.1. Taxonomy (NCBI): domain Eukaryota; kingdom Metazoa; phylum Chordata; class Amphibia; order Anura; family Pipidae; genus Xenopus; species Xenopus laevis. The sequence goes on from NC_054381.1 coordinate 71,086,071, forward strand.
TTCAATTGGTCTTCATGTGTGAAGTTTTTTTAATTATTAGATTTCCTCTTCTGCTTCTTTCCAGCTTTCTAATGGGAGTCTCTGACCCTGGCAGTCAAAACACTTTCTCTTTGAGGTTACAATTGTATTATAGTTATTTTTTCTTATGTTTTTATTCTGACACTTATCTAGCTATTCCAGACCCTGGAATTTCAGTCTCTTCAATGAGATATCTGCGGAAATTCCAAACAGGAATGCTGCTGAATGAAAACCTAAATAAATAAAACCCACAAATAATAACAAATGAAGACCAACTGCAAATTGTCTCAGAATATCATTATCTACATCATGCTAACATTTTAAGATGAACAAACCATTTAAATAATCCAGATATTCTTCAGGGGGTAAGTACATCATGGTTCTGAGGGAGAGAACTACTATACTTTCTTGAAAATGGTTAATTCTATGGGGCAAATTCACTAAAGGGTGAATTTTCACCTGGGAAGGCTTTGCCACACTTTGTGCCATTTCGTCAGACATTAATTTGCAGTGCATATACTAATTCATCAAAATGCGAAGTTGTGTCTCGGCAGCCAAAGGTTTGCAAAGTTTTGCTACCGTAAGTTTGTCAGCGCGAGCATTTCATAGCGAACTTCCGCACTTCTTTGAATAGGGTCGGGTACATATAGGACATATATATGTCTTTATGAGAGATGTTGGTGCAAATGCTTAAAGTGGCCACTTGTTATTAAAAATATCCAAGGAAGCAAAATAAAGACAAAGAGAGATCCTCTAATGTTCTAGACATGTGCCCACCCTAAAACAAAGTGGCATGCCCTTTAAATGGTTCAAAAAATATTAAAACAAAAATATTTAACAGTTACAACTTTTAAACACAATCCCACTTTTAAATATGAAAAAACACCAGCGTTTTTTTTTTCATTTTTATAACTTTTTGACATACAGAATATGATGTCACCGATGTAAGATTGAGGAGGATGTAGCTTAATCTTATCAATTTGCCAGGTATAATCTGGGGAAGGAAACCCTGGCAAAAGGGGTAACGTAATGGAAAATTCACACTCTAATGAATTTGCGGAGTAATAATCGTTCGCCTGATGGATAATTTGCCTGGCGAAAGGCCGCAAACTTCTTTAGCGATGTACTCTTAACGAATTGTCCTCTACACAATTTCCCTGCGGATTGGATTTCTGGTGAATTTCTGCTAGCAATAGCCACTTTGCCCTTTTGTGAATTTATCCCTCAGTGTCTATACCTAAGACCCCTTTTTCTGTTTTAGTGAACATATTCCTAGTAGGTTTCAATTGTGATCTTACTGGTGTTTTGTTCCTTCTTTTGCAAACGATGTTTCAGTTGAAATTAGGTTAGCATATAGACATATTGCTTCTACACCTTGTTCAGTATCTGGTCATACACCTGCAGATTTACACTGCCAATTTGGCCCCTTAGACTGAGATGGCAGCATGCAAGGGGCTCTCCAACAGACCTTACTGATATCTGCCTTATATATTTGGGAAGGTTTGGAAATACCTTTGGCTGATGACTGCATCATACATTGACAAGTCTAGAAGTCAAGAACCCCAATAGATGATCTGATCTTAGAGCCATCGATTATTCAGCCTATTTGGCCCAGCATATGGGTGGCAAAATCAGGCTCAGATATGCTCATTTGGTGACCTTGCAAAAACAAGTAATTCTGATTGTTCATGGTCACCTTTAGAGACTAGCAAGGGCTGTTATATTTGTATATAATACTGTATCCACGGGTGGCAGTGTATATGTAATATAGAAAAAATGCAAAATAAAAAAATCTAAATGTAAGGTGCATTTCAAAGAATAAAATATAAATAGCATTATTGATATTGTTCAGTAATCATGATTAGTGATGGGCGTATTTATTCGCCAGGCGCAAATTCGTTTGCGAATTTTGTCGTCGGCGAATACATTCACGAATTTCGATTTCGGAAATTCACGAATTTCGGGCGAAGCGAAATGGAACAAATTCCCCCATCACTACTCATAATGGAAAATAGACTTCTAAAAAGATTGTGTTGCCTTTGTTTTCTGTGGTCTTATTTAATCTGTGAAAAACAGAATGTTTTATCAGCTAATGAGTAGAGATGAACAAACTGATTCATACCACTCTTGATCTGTTATCAGTGCACTTTACACATAGAAAATTACTATTTAAATATTTTAAAGGCTTTTTATAGCTCATTCTAAGCCAATTCATATTAAGCATTTCTTGATTCAGTGATCTTAATCAGTCAGAGCACTTGCAAATCTAATCATGGCTGAATCATAGTTGAATTCCTCATCTTCTAATACCTTGAGTCTACCATCATATTTAACTACACATTTATTATTTGTATTGTTTATTTTTATTTTGCATTGAAAATTTATGAAGATTATTTTTTTTTAAATAAAGATTACTCTAGAGGCATTTTCAATGCTTGTACAAAGGCAGAAAAGGCACTTTCTTTGAGAATGTATGGTAATATCACAGATATTAACCTGTTATAAATAAATAAACAGCTTGTATATATTTTTTAATAATGGAATTTAGCACATATGCAAAAAGAGTTTTTACTGAAAGATAATAAAATGTTTCTGAATTTTTTTTTATAATAGCTGTACAAATATTTATACTTTTCATATGTATGTATTTTTTTTCATATATTTACATTGTATTTTTCTATGTGCTTGTACTGAAACTGAAAATTACAAAAAAGTATTTGAATATATGTATATGTAACTTTAAGGCTATACACATATGATTTGTTTTGACTTCCATAGTTGTCTCTAGGTGGACTGTGGAAGTCAAAATGCCCATTGCAACTGGAAGCTACTTTTTATTTAATTAAATGGTAAACACACAGGCTATGGCAGAAGTGGATGCTGTCAGAAGATGATTTTTTTTTATATAAAATCAGTCTTTATTTTTTAAAATTTCATTTATTTATTTTTTTAAATTTCATTAATTAAACCCTGAGGATGGAAAAGTCAGAATCTGAAAATCCAGCATCTCAGACCTGTCGAGGTTGCATATAAGTCAGTGGGAGAAGAGAAGTCCCAATGATTTTTTGATGTGCGCTGGGTTTTCGTGCAATACCCTGAAGTTTTCGTAGCTTTCATGTGAAAATTCCGGAAAAATCATGAAAAGCTATTTTTTTATTGCAAAGCAAATTTTCGGGAAAATTTAATAATAAATAAGCATAAAAAATCTGAGCGGATTTGATTAGAGTTTGTAGCAGAAAATATTGAGATAAATTCGGACTTTGATAAATAACCCCCAAAATCATATTACTCAAATATTCTCAAACAGTATCCTAACAGTGCCAGTGTCTACCATGGGTGGCACGTTTCTCATTGCAACAAATTAACAACAAACTTTAAACCAAACTAAGATCTACCAAAGCAATGTTTTGATTTCAGATAGGAATAGTTTTGAAGGGAGAATATTTTACATTGAAAGCACCTGATTTAATAAACTGTTCTTTGTTTCCTGGCTAACCATGTTAAATAGTTTTACATTCAAATAGAAAAAATGGGGACACAGTCTTTTAATGAATACTTCATTCCCTGTCTACATATTTGCATTTATTCTTAACAGCTGGAGATGCCGTATGGATTACTTTGACCTAAAACGTTGTTACAGAAACGCCGCCATTTATTGTCCTAATTCATGGTGACAAGTGTTGTGGCCTTTGTAAGTATACCTCTGCCAAGAAATGCTATAAAATCTATGAAATGCATTTATTTTATTCAAAAAATTCTCTAATACTTCAGATTCAAAAGTATACAAGTAAAATAAGCCCTACTTTGAATTGTAATTTGCAATTAAAATAAAGTTGAGAATGAACTTTTATGCCAAGAATTATTACTCATAATAAAAGCAAATTATTTCCGAATAATGCAACATCTGTTGTTTTCAAAATAGCTAAAAATAATAGTAAAACTAATTCTGAAGCAATAGAAAGTCTCACATTTTTGAGAACTTTCCAAAATGTGGATTTGTTTATACAATCTTACAGTTGCATTTTTCTGTACCCTATTAGCAATTTCAATTATTAAACCATTAAAACAAAAAAAAAGTATTCAGTTCACTGCAAAGAGAATTCTGCGTATAAAATAACATTTAAGTAGATTATTATCCAGCTAGGTTTTTTGTCATATAATATCATTTTCACCCAGGTGAGTTCATTATCATATGCAATCCCCAACTAATGTCTGTTTTCTTCTTCTTTCATCTTATTCTCAGACAGATGTCACTTTTCACTTGCTCTCCATATACCCTTGGGGGAGTCTGTAAATGGTTATATAATCGAACGCAAATAAACATGCCCTCTTATTTCCTTCTCTTTATTGTAAGAAGGGTTAATTTGAAAAATAAAAGGTGCAAGGCAGAATTCATGTGAAGAATGACAGAACACTTTGTCCAGCACAGCTTTGGCTGGTTGTTACAAGCGTCAGGACATTAGACGCAACAAAAGCTAGATTGGCAGTATCATCAATCACCTGCCTGACAGTCAACTTCAGTTTGTTTGTTCCACTCTGCATAATAAGTGATTGGATCAGGTTTAATTAGATATTGGGTAATCAATCATTGCCAACAAGGCAAGCCAGCGTGGGATCAAGATTTCGGAACAGAGGGGGGAATAAATAAATAAAGCACTTCTCATCATGTACAGTGAAGTCATTGTGGAAAGAACGTATGGTATTATTAGATGAAGATATAGAGATGTTTGAGAGATGGCACATAATATAATCATTCACATCTGGATGAAGACTTGTTACAAGGCCTCAGTAGGCTGACATTTTACTTTTCACTGCATAATTACAAGAGAATAAAGCATTATGGTATACTAGGTTTACTCAAATGAATGACTTTATGTTTATCAGTTTCATACTAGCAAAAATAAATCAAAATGTAAATTTTAAACTATCTTAATAATTGGTAAAATGTGCTACTTATATGTTCACGATACTGTATATAGTTATATTATATTTATATTGTATATAACTACAGTTATATATATTTCTTTCTGGGTTATCTATGCTGCTCCCAGATTTTCAAAATCTGACCTTTTCTTTCACAGATGGCAAAATGCAGTTAGCCTACTAAATAATTTTACAGGTATAGTATCTGGACCACTATGAACTTTTGTTCTGTCATACTGCAGGACTGTTTCTGACACCATACATGTATGCAATAAGAAAGCAGAAAATTTAGTCTGGCTCTACTCACTCCTGGCCACTCCAAACACTATTGCTACTAGTACTATTTGTTTTAGCAAATATTGCACTGCATCCTACTATTTGATAACATTGACATAAAGTCACACAAATTGGTCAAAATTATTTTGATGTCTTATACTTTTGATAAATCTGCAGATTGATTAAAGGTATTTGTTTCCAAACAGGCCCCTTGCACTTTTGCTTAGTTTTGTTGAGCACCATTCATTCATTTTTCCTCTTCTAGTGAGTTGGAGCAAGTAGAGTAGAGCTTCCACCACCCTGGACTGGGGTGTAATTACAGGGTTCCCACAGTGGTTTGCATCAAAAGGCACTTTAGAATTGCTACCAGTGAATCAGACTACTTTTTCACTTGAATTGGAAGTAACACAGTGCCCACTCTGAAAATGCTAGTTGTAATGTGTACTTGTTTGAGGCAGACAGTGGTGCTGTAATTCTTGGAATAAACACTGTATTGTGGCAAAAAAACACTGAATTGTGTCCAGACACCAGCTTTACAATTTTCCTGGAAAATAATTATGCCTTCTGATCTCCTCTATATGAAAACTAGCATATGGGAGCCTGGTTACCCCAAATAGACCCTTTATTGTTAAACTAGTCTTATTTTGTGTACCTTAAGTATGTTTTTTGGCTCTCTTTTATGCCATTTATCTAAATTCTGATTCCACGGGAACTATATTTTACCTATATTTTAGTTATCCTGTTTATTATGTGTGTATTTTTAATCTTGAGTGCACCATATCGAAATTTAAGATTATAATGAATTTTTGATAGAATCAAATTATCTGGGCAGAAACATTTATCTTAAACTATTAATTTCTGATATTAGTCATTGTTATGACCTCTAAGTTATTTTCCAAAGCAAATTTTTGTTGAACTCTATGAAGCAGAATGTGTTGCTGGTGTTGCTTGAAGTTGTAAGTCTGAGGTTGTAATTGATGCTAAACCCCTGTATACAGCTTAAATAAATGACTGGTATTTGGCAGATTCTATATCCAATGGGTGTATTTTTAGTTTTGCTGCCCTAGATATTATATAATAATATTAATTACCAACATGCAATATATAAATATTTTAGAGACATATTTTGAAGCAATAAATACTTTGAGGGGAAATGTAATAAAAGTTGCAATAAGAGTTTGCATTATGCAATGTAACATTCTTCATTAGAATAAATGCTATTGCATTGCAAAATTTTCATTGCACATGCTTTAAAGTGGCATAAACTTTCAGTGCCAACTTAATTTTTTTAGTAAGAAGTTTTCGTAAATGCATTACGCACTGGTGCAAACTATAAAATTTGCAATTTTTGTTCGATTGTTGGAATTGGAAATGCACATTTGTTTGCAAAGACAAATTAATTTACAAATAATTTACCATTAGCAAATTTTATTACAGTCCTTTGCTTAAGTCTTTTCGGCAAGTATGTAAAAACTTGGACCTTTTACAGTGATTTGGGGATATTCCGCTAGGCAGATTTGAAAACATATTGACCAAGGAAGTTACACACTTACAAACCTTAATATTCAGAAAGTAGCCCAGATTCTTAATCTGGACTTAAATGAGTAATTGCAGGACATTCAACTTTTTGCTCTTGATATCACACTGTTACTTTGGTCTTGTGTTTGTAACACTTGCCTTGCTGAAAAATTAATTTTAGCCCATGTTTTGTGAAACTATATTTCTATGGAATAGTATCCCCTCATGGGAAATGCAAGAGAAGTGTTAAACAGATGAAGAAGGTGGAGGCAACAAAGAGGGTTACAAAGAACAAGCTAGAAAAAGAAAAATCAAGGTAGCTGTGATTGTGCTGTATTACTACACATAATATACAGTGAAGGTGCTGTGTGTTGCAGAACCTGAATTGGCAGCCAAGAAATGTCATATGCACAATTTTCATTTTAGGGTCACTACAGTCCACACAATAGGTATAGCTATGCATACTGGGAATCAAACTGGTCATTAGAAAGAAATACCAAAATGAAAATAGCAAAATGGCTTTGCTTTAAAGAGACCAGAAAGTGTTGGTGGGTTAAGCTTATAATAAGACAGCACACTGTGTTATGCCGTGCATTCCTCCTCTTTTTCACCCCAATTCAAGCACTGAAGGTACATATGAGTTAACCATATACAAACCCTGGATAACACAGACTAGTCTGGGAGGGTGCTTCAAAAGAATGTATTACTCAAAAAGAAACATACTAAAGATTATTTGCAGTCTGCTAGGAAAGCTTGAGCGTCTGGACAAAGACAATATTTTTTTTTCCACTGTTGAAAGCAATATGTTTACAAGTCTAACACTGACCTCACCTCAAAAATCAGTATACTTATCTTACAGCTTTTCATATAAACCAGTAATTCAAAAAAAGGCCCCAGCCTTACTTGTAAGATTTTCTTGCAATTCTGGAGATGAATTTACCCTCTGTGCTTCTTCATAAACTGCATCTAAAGGACCATTTTCCTAATCTACTGTACTGAAATCGTCCATGGCCATTGTATTGTATTTTACAATTTGTTGCATTTTTTTGTTTAGGAAACATGAAAAATGCAATTTTCATGTTTCAGAAACATCTTGATTGGCTTAATTTTGATCTGGTGAAAATAACAAATCTGTCCCTAATTATAATTTCACTAAGGGGCACATTTACAAAGCTCAAGTGAAGGATTCGAATTAAAAAAACTTCGAATTTCGAAGTGTTTTTTGGGCTACTTCGACCATCGAATGGGCTAGTTCGACCTTCGACTACGACTTCGACTACGAATCGAACGATTCGAACTAAAAATCATTCGACTATTCGACCATTCGACCATTCGATAATCGAAGTACTGTCTCTTTAAGAAAAACTTCGACCCCCTAGTTCGGCAGCTAAAAGCTACCGAACTCAATGTTAGCCTATGGGGAAGGTCCCCATAGGCTTGCCTGTGATTTTTTGATCGAAGGATATTCCTTCGATCGAACGAATAATCCTTCGATCGTTCGATCGTAGGATTAGCGCTAAATCGTTCGACTTCGATATTCGAAGTCGAACGATTTTAGTTCCTAGTCGAATATCGAGGGTTAATTAACCCTCGATATTCGACCCTTAGTAAATCTGCCCCAAAAAGTTTAAAAATGGGCCACAGTCATACAAACGAGAATAAAAAAAAAAGAGGATGACAAGGCCCTGCTATAAACCAATTGACCTAGACCTCAGTTTTTCCGGTCACTTGCAAGGTTATAATAGTAAATAGCACAAAGGTTAAATATTTCAGCTGAAAGAAACATATGAATGAATCTCCATATATTGATAGACTTGTGATACCTTTCAGAAAGTTAATGAAACAATCGTGAAACTTCATTTACATACAGTATTATTATGACACCAGTATCAATCAATTCAGCCATTAAAGCTGTGACTTAGCTTGAAAATTTGCCTTTGATTGTCATTTAATACCGTTGATCCACTCTATGCAATTTTAAGTAGATGCTGACACAGCCCCACACTGCTTCTGAGTTTGTGAAGGAGTGAGTCTTGTGTATGGCAGCGTGTTTTTATAGTAAATATTATTAACCTTTTAAATGCCACAGATCGTAGAATCTACGTTCTGTGGCAAAGGTACTTGAAATGCCACAGAACGTAGATTCTACGTTCTGCAGCATTTCCTGGTTCAGGAGCGGAGGAGCGGCTGTTAGAGCCGTTCGCTCCGTTCCTGCTCGATCCCCTGCCCCTAGGCAACGAGCAGAGCAGGGGATCGAGTGGCCCCTGGGGCGCGATCGCCCAGGGGCCCAAAAACAGCAGCAGGCACGTGTTACTTACGTGTCCTGCTGCTGCAGCCTGCACCGGATCGACGATCTCCGCCCCCACAGCACACAGACAGGAACCACGAGGCAGATGTCTTCCAGAGGCTCTTCCTGATCGCCTGCAACAGTCTCCAGCGACTTTTTCAGGTTAGTGCAACAATTACACACACAAACACACCAACACACACTTATTACAGTAATACACACTTAGATTCACACTTACACACACTTACACATACATTTTTGGGGATTGGGGGGGTCACTTACACTCACTGCACTTACACACATGTGCACACGCACACACGCGCACATAACATGTAATTTACCATTTGTACACACGCACACGCACATACATGGCATTGTGGCTTTTTTTTTTTTTTTCTTATCGCATCGTTTCTTTTTTTGGCTGAAAAAAATGTTTTATTGCCATTACGCATAGCGTATTCGCTAACCGTACTGTGCAATACCTTTTGTATGTTATTTCGGTGATTATATTGCAATTTTGGGTATTTTGGTGCATTTTTAGCCATTTTATTGAATTTTTAGCCATTTTATTGCATTTTCAGCTCTGCATATGTTGTGTTCACTTGTTTCTAGCCGTAGAACCTGTTTGGCCCATCTAAAATATTCAAACTGTGATTCTGACGGCCGATAACACTAGTCTGGAAAAAAAACATTGATTTTTGTGGTTTTATTGGATTTTTTTGCATTTCACCCTTTACTGCCTTATTTTGTTTTGCCTTGTAAATTTTATCTACTATATATCCATTTGGGGGTCTCTGTGCGCCACATAGTTTGGTATATCTATGCATATTGGGCATCAAAGTGTTCAGTAGACCTCTGGCGTTCATATTTAGGATGTTTTATGCTGATACGTTACGAAATGTGGGGCATATAATGGGGTAAAATTCAAGCTTTCTGACAATTTTCAGAAATTTGATAAAAACCGTTATGTTCAGCATTGCTTTGCAGTTTGGCAGTTTGCAGTAGAAACACTTATTTACCCATATTGGATTCGTCAGAATGTGTACTTTCTGAAAATATATGGTTTTCTGGGGTCTCTGTACTGTTAGGGGGGTCTAATGTCGCATAATACACACACCAGGTGCTTATATTGCAGCAGCCAGCGCGTCAGCTGTGAAAATGTATATACACTATTGTCATTTGGGGGTCTCTGTGCGCCACATAGTTTGATATATCTATGCATATTGGGCATCAAAGTGTTCAGTAGACCTCTGGCGTTCATATTTAGGATGTTTTATGCTGATACGTTACGAAATGTGGGGCATATAATGGGGTCAAATTCAATCTTTCTGACAATTTTCAGAAATTTGATAAAAACCGTTATGTTCAGCATTGCTTTGCAGTTTGGCAGTTTGCAGTAGAAACACATATTTACCCATATTGGATTCGTCAGAATGTGTACTTTCTGAAAATATATGGCTTTCTGGGGTCTCTGTACTGTTAGGTGGTCTAATGTCGCATATTACACACACCAGGTGCTTATATTGCAGCAGCCAGCGCGTCAGCCGTGAAAATGTATATACACTATTGTCATTTGGTGGTCTCTGTGCGCCGCATAGTTTGGTATATCTATGCATATTGGGCATCAAAGTGTTCAGTAGACCCCTGGCGTTCATATTTAGGATGTTTTATGCTGAAACGTTACGAAATGTGGGGCATATAATGGGGTAAAATTCAATCTTTCTGACGATTTTCAAAAATTTGATAAAAACCGTTATGTTCAGCATTGCTTTGCAGTTTGGCAGTTTGCAGTAGAAACACACATTTACCCATATTGGATTCGTCAGAATGTGTACTTTCTGAAAATATATGGTTTTCTGGGGTCTCTGTACTGTTAGGGGGGTCTAATGTCGCATAATACACACACCAGGTGCTTATATTGCAGCAGCCAGCGCGTCAGCCGTGAAAATGTATATACACTATTGTCATTTGGGGGTCTCTGTGCGCCACATAGTTTGGTATATCTATGCATATTGGGCATCAAAGTGTTCAGTAGACCCCTGGCGTTCATATTTAGGATGTTTTATGCTGATAAGTTACGAAATGTGGGGCATATAATGGGGTAAAATTCAAGCTTTGTGACGATTTTCAGAAATTTGATAAAAACGGTTACGTTCAGCATTGATTTGCAGTCTGGCAGTTTGCAGTAGAAACACTTATTTAACCATATTGGATTCGTCAGAATGTGTACTTTCTGAAAATATATGGTTTTCTGGGGTCTCTGTACTTTTAGGGGGGTCTAATGTCGCATAATACACACACCAGGTGCTTATATTGCAGCAGCCAGCGCGTCAGCCGTGAAAATGTATATACACTATTGTCATTTGGGGGTCTCTGTGCGCCACATAGTTTAGTATATCTATGCATATTGGGCATCAAAGTGTTCAGTAGACCCCTGGCGTTCATATATAGGATGTTTTATGCTGATACGTTACGAAATGTGTGGCATATAATGGAGTAAAATTCAAGCTTTCTGACAATTTTCAGAAATTTGATAAAAACCGTTATGTTCAGCATTGCTTTGCAGTTTGGCAGTTTGCAGTAGAAACACTTATTTACCCATATTGGATTCGTCAGAGTGTGTACTTTCTGAAAATATATGGTTTTCTGGGGTCTCTGTACTGTTAGGGGGGTCTAATGTTGCATAATACACACACCAGGTGCTTATATTGCAGCTGCCAGTGTGTCAGCCGTGAAAATGTATATACACTATTGTCATTTGGGGGTCTCTGTGCGCCACATAGTTTGGTATATCTATGCATACTGGGCATCAAAGTGTTCAGTAGACCCCTGGCGTTCATATTTAGGATGTTTTATGCTGATAAGTTACGAAATGTGGGGCATATAATGGGGTAAAATTCAAGCTTTGTGACGATTTTCAGAAATTTGATAAAAACCGTTACGTTCAGCATTGCTTTGCAGTTTGGCAGTTTGCAGTAGGAACACATATTTACCCATATTGGATTCGTCAGAATGTGTACTTTCTGAAAATATATGGTTTTCTGGGGTCTCTGTACTGTTAGGGGGGTCTAATGTCGCATAATACACACACCAGGTGCTCATATTGCAGCAGCCAGCGCGCGTCAGCCGTGAAAATGTATATACACTATTGTCATTTGGGGGTCTCTGTGCGCCACATAGTTTGGTTTATCTATGCATATTGGGCATCAAAGTGTTTAGTAGACCCCTGGCGTTCATATTTAGGATGTTTTATGCTGATAAGTTACGAAATGTGGGGCATATAATGGGGTAAAATTCAAGCTTTGTGACAATTTTCAGAAATTTGATAAAAACCTTTATGTTCAGCATTGCTTTGCAGTTTGGCAGTTTGCAGTAGAAACACTTATTTACCCATATTGGATTCGTCAGAATGTGTACTTTCTGAAAATATATGGTTTTCTGGGGTCTCTGTACTGTTAGGTGGTCTAATGTCGCATAATATACACACCGAGTGGTTATATTGCAGCAGCCAGCGCGTCAGCCGTGAAAATGTCTATACATATTGTCATTTGGGGGTCTCTGTGCGCCACATAGTTTGGTATATCTATGCATATTGGGCATCAAACTGTTTAGTAGACCCCTATGTTTATATTTAGGATGCTTTATGCTGGTAATGATACATGGACAATACGATGCTGGAAAGTTGAAGCTTTGAGGCAATTTCCAGATATTTCACCAAAACCGCCAAATTTGGCAAAGCCTTGCGACTCAGTAGTTTGGAGCAGAAAGGCATGGGTACCCATTTTAGATTCCGTAGAATGTGTACTTTCCAAAAATATATGGGTTTGGGGGGTAAACATATATTTCTGTGTTTTTACCCCGCAAAAATGCAGTCAATGTGTTGATTTTTCATTAGCTGAAGTTACCCACGGGACTGTTTGTATGCGCTAACTTAATTTTGGGGCCTCTAAATGCCAGATACTTTGGTAAACTTATGAACAATGGCCACCAAAATGTTCAGAGGAACCCTGGCAATCATATTTAGGGTGCTTTTTCTTAGTACGTAATGACACATGGGTGATATGGTGCTGGGAAGTTGAAGCTTTGAGGCAATTTTCAGATATTTCACCAAAACCGGCAACTTTGGGAAAGCCTTGCGACTCGGTAGTTTGGAGCAATAAGGCATGGGTACCCATTTTAGATTCTGTAGAATGTGTACTTTCCAAAAATGTATGGGTTTGGGGGGTAAACATATATTTCTGTGTTTTTACCCCACAAAAATGCAGTCAATGTGTTGATCTTTCATTAGCTGAAGTTACCCACAGGACTATTTGTATGCGCTAACTTCATTTTGGGGCCTCTAAATGCCAGATACTTTGGTAAACCTATGAACAATGGCCACCAAACTGTTCGGAGGAACCCTGGCAATCATATTTAGGGTGCTTTTTCTTGGTGCATAACGATACATGGGTGATATGGTGCTGAGAAGTTGAAGCTTTGAGGCAATTTTCAGATATTTCACCAAAACCGACAATTGTGGGAAAGCCTTGCGACTCAGTAGTTTGGAGCAGAAAGGCATGGGTACCCATTTTAGATTCTGTAGAATGTGTACTTTCCAAAAATATATGGGTTTTGGGGGGTAAACATATATTTCTGTGTTTTTACCCCACAAAAATGCAGTCAATGTGTTGATTTTTCATTAGCTGAAGTTACCCACGGGACTGTTTGTATGCGCTAACTTCATTTTGGGGCCTCTAAATGCCAGACACTTTGGTAAACTTATGAACAATGGCCACCAAAATGTTCAGAGGAACCCTGGCAATCATATTTAGGGTGCTTTTTCTTAGTACGTAATGACACATGGGTGATATGGTGCTGGGAACTTGAAGCTTTGAGGCAATTTTCAGATATTTCACCAAAACCGACAACTTTGGGAAAGCCTTGCGACTCAGTAGTTTGGAGCAGAAAGGCATGGGTACCCATTTTAGATTCAGTAGAATGTGTACTTTCCAAAAATATATGGGTTTGGGGGGTAAACATATATTTATGTGTTTTTACCCCACAAAAATGCAGTCAATGTGTTGATTTTTCATTAGATGGTTACCCACAGGACTATTTGTATGCGCTAACTTCATTTTGAGGCCTCTAAATGCCAGATACTTTGGTAAACCTATGAACAATGGCCACCAAATTGTTTGGAGGAACCCTGGCAATCATATTTAGGGTGCTTTTTTTTGGTGCGTAACGATACATGGGTGATATGGTGCTGGGAAGTTGAAGCTTTGAGGCAATTTTCAGATATTTCACCAAAACCGACAATTTTGGGAAAGCCTTGCGACTCAGTAGTTTGGAGCAGAAAGGCATGGGTACCCATTTTAGATTCGGTAGAATGTGTACTTTCCAAAAATATATGGGTTTTGGGGGGCAAACATATATTTCTGTGTTTTTACCCCACAAAAATGCAGTCAATGTGTTGATTTTTCATTAGCTGAAGTTACCCACGGGACTGTTTGTATGCGCTAACTTCATTTTGGGGCCTCTAAATGCCAGATACTTTGGTAAACTTATGAACAATGACCACCAAAATGTTCAGAGGAACCCTGGCAATCATATTTAGGGTGCTTTTTCTTAGTACGTAATGACACATGGGTGATATGGTGCTGGGAAGTTGAAGCTTTGAGGCAATTTTCAGATATTTCACCAAAACCGACAACTTTGGGAAAGCCTTGCGACTCAGTAGTTTGGAGCAGAAAGGCATGGGTACCCATTTTAGATTCAGTAGAATGTGTACTTTCCAAAAATATATGGGTTTGGGGGGTAAACATATATTTCTGTGTTTTTACCCCACAAAAATGCAGTCAATGTGTTGATTTTTCATTAGATGAAGTTACCCACAGGACTATTTGTATGCGCTAACTTCATTTTGAGGCCTCTAAATGCCAGATACTTTGGTAAACCTATGAACAATGGCCACCAAATTGTTTGGAGGAACCCTGGCAATCATATTTAGGGTGCTTTTTTTTGGTGCGTAACGATACATGGGTGATATGGTGCTGGGAAGTTGAAGCTTTGAGGCAATTTTCAGATATTTCACCAAAACCGACAATTTTGGGAAAGCCTTGCGACTCAGTAGTTTGGAGCAGAAAGGCATGGGTACCCATTTTAGATTCGGTAGAATGTGTACTTTCCAAAAATATATGGGTTTTGGGGGTAAACATATATTTCTGTGTTTTTACCCCACAAAAATGCAGTCAATGTGTTGATCTTTCATTAGCTGAAGTTACCCACGGGACTGTTTGTATGTGCTAACTTCATTTTGGGGCCTCTAAATGCCAGATACTTTGGTAAACTTATGAACAATGACCACCAAAATGTTCAGAGGAACCCTGGCAATCATATTTAGGGTGCTTTTTCTTAGTACGTAATGATACATGGGCGATATGGTGCTGGGAAGTTGAAGGTTTGAGGCAATTTTCAGATATTTCACCAAAACCGACAATTTTGGGAAAGCCTTGCGACTCAGTAGTTTGGAGCAGAAAGGCATGGGTACCCATTTTAGATTCAGTAGAATGTGTACTTTCCAAAAATATATGGGTTTGGGGGGTAAACATATATTTCTGTGTTTTTACCCCACAAAAAATGCAGTCAATGTGTTGATTTCTCAGTAGCTGAAGTAAAGTCCTGATCAATTTGGATGTGCTAACTTCATATTGGTGTCTCTAAATGCCAGATACTTTGGTAAACCTATGCATAATGGGTATCAAACTGTTCAGTGGACCCCTGGCAATCATATTTCAGGTGCTTTTTCTTGGTACCTAATATAGTTTGGGATATGCGGAGCAGCAAAATAAAACCTTTGAAATGATTTTTCAGAATTTTGAATTTTTTTTTGAAAAACAGCTATTTTCAGACAAGCTTTTATGTTTGGTAGTTGGGAGTAGAGAGACATAGTTACCCATTTTGTAATCGGCAGAATGTGTACTTTTCAAAAATGTATGGTTTTCTGGGGTAAACCTACGGTTTCAGGATTTTTTGCCTTGGAATCTAAAGCATGCTGTTTTCTGCCTTAGTGCTTTCAAAATTCGGTAATATACTGCCGGGAGTTTTTGCTGTACAGAAATCCTAAATCTCCCTAAAACTATACATATCTGGTATTGGCACGTTCGAGAGACATAAGGCTTTCCAAATCAGTTGGATTTTCATCCCTAAAATGAAATATTTTTCTGGTATAAATTGATATACGATGAAAAATGGTAATTTTTCTTTTTTTTTTGGTATTTAGCACTATAAATTTTTTTGCACAGGTGGAAATACATGAAAACTCAGGCAGATTTAGAAAGCTCAGTTTCTACCGAAAAAAACAATGTATAGTTTTCCTAGGTAAACTATAGGTTTCCCCTCAGAAAATGCCCCTAAAGTGAGAGAGCACAAAATGTTTCAAAAACGGCTGGCATTTCGCGTAACCAAAATGTGAAATTCTGCTGGCACTTAAAGGGTTAAAAGCTATATTTTATTATACTACTTGTATCCATCATCTGAACTGGAAGTATAGGGGTGCAAGGTAGTATTGTATCCAGCCCTGAATGACTTCAGTAGCAATAGGAATATTATGATTGATGAATACTAAGCTGCAGATGAATGGTACTTAGACTTGTTTAAAGATCATACTTAGGTTATTGTAGTTTTATTGACAGATGCTAGAGGTGTTTATTAAGATAAAACACAATAAAAGATAAATCAAAAAAACTGCTGAAGGAAGACCCACAGAGTCTGAAACATGGAGACTCTCATACCTACTGTAAACTCTAGGACAGAGATAATTTACCTATAGAATGAGACACAAAAAAGGCTCTCCATATTTCAGTGATTTGTCTTCTTAGTTCCCTAATTTATTGATGTGTTGACAAAAGAAAATATTCAGATCAGGTCCATTGGTTATTTTAATACAATTTTTGGTCACAAAGGTAATTACAGGTATAGGAAATGGGGTTTTCCGGTTAACAGATCTTTCCATAATTTGCATCTTAAAACCTCAAGTCTACTAGAAAATCATGTAAACATTAAATAAACCCAATAGGCTGGTTTTGCTTCCAATTAGGACTAATTATATCTCAGATTGAATCAAGTACAAGGTACTGGTTTATGATTAATAGAAAAAGGAAATTGTTTTTAGAAATTCTCATTATTTGGATATAATGGAGTCTATGGGAAACAGTCTTTCCATAATTCAGAGCTTTCTGGATAATGAGTTTCCATATAATGGATCCCATACCTGTACCAAGAATTAAATTCAATGGAATTGAAAATAGTCATTAAAATGAGGTCCATGGGTATTTAGTACAACATAATTTTTGGCTGATGAAGATTATTCCCAGAATTAATCTGTCTTTTTGAGAAACAAGTTCAGAAACATGTGTCCAAGAGTGTGTCTTATCCAAAAACACTTTTATATATAGGCCATAATGTGCATATGTTTTGTCTGGGCCAGTCTTGCCTGTTCCCTAGTACTGGGTTTCTCCTCAGTCCCTACATTCAATGAAGGTGGCATTCCGAAGGACACTCACATGCTACAAAACTCCTTTAAACCTCTCTATATGCATTGTTGTAAAACACAGACAGTGTTGTATACAAAGTAACACACAATGCTTTATGATCCATTCTAGAAGTACAATCTGTTCCATATCAAGAGAAGGGGCAGGATGTCAAGTCCCAAAACATGACACTTTAAAATTTATTTTTTAATTTTGCACTTTACATTTTGTTTGTCATGGTAAGTAATTCATTGTGGTTTTATTAAAATAGGGGGATAGCATATTTTTTTCTCTATTGTAATTATAAAAGGGTTATGTAGCTATTTTTAAGAAACTACTCTGAAGATATCAGAAACTTCACTTACTGTATATTATTTACAACATTACAGAATATTTTAAGCATTCATTTGTTGAGGCTTTGGTAGGACTGTTCATATAGGATAAGATAAGCATTTACGCATTTACAGTATATTTGAATTTACTAGAAAAATTAAAATTTTCAATATTTTAATGTATGTAAATTGTACTTTGGATTACACTTACAGACATTATGTGGAAATAATTTAGCAATTTAATGTGGTAGGATGTTTATATTTTTCTTTATTTGGTATATTATTTATGTATACAATGCATGAGATAATTAAATAAACACAAAGAAAAATATGCTAGAAGAGGGAACTGGATGAGAACTTGTGTTTTGCAACAAAAATGCCAGCCGGTGTAGATTAGACACTGTTACAAGTTTATAACATCTGCCAACTAATGTTTGATCAGGGATAAAATATGCCGAGGTGACAACATCTTGCTGCCCTGTATTTCAGGGACCTTCATTAAAAATGCAATACTTCTCGTACAGGCCCAGAAGGTCCCATGTTCTCTCTAGATACAAGGGAGAGAGACAACTTCACAAGATGTCAAGAACAATATCCATTTGTGTTTACTATTCAGACCCACTGAGTAATTTTTCATTTGAAAAACCTTTAAATGCAAATATGTAATGTTGATCTCTTTTAAGGGAACTTAACTAATTACACTGCAAATAGTTGAAATCTTTCAACTAATTAAAAAAAATAAGAAGGAAAAATAAGAAACTTAAAAAAATATTTAGTTCACCTTACTTCCTGCTTGTTTATTTCTACTTTAATAATATATTGATGTGAGCAGCTTGGGTATGCCAAACAAATTTTGTACATAGAAAAGCAACTGTCGGAATGCAGCACATCAGTCTGGCAAGGTGCACTGAGGTAGAACAGCTCTTGGGGAGTTTTCCCTGGCAGCCATATTGTTTAAAGGAAAGTGATGACTCCATCTGATGAATATCTTATATATTTATTAAACAGTATCTCTCCTATCCTTAAAATGGCAGATGTGTGGACTAACAATTAACATTTTAAATTACTTTTCAATTACATTGTTTTTTTATTTGAAAACAATCATTGGTGGGTTATTTACTAAAATCTGAATTTATCTAATTTTTTTATTAAACAAAGCTCGACCAAACTCCCATTCACGATTTTGCCTTATTTATCATTAAAATAATTCAAA
Organism: Xenopus laevis; assembly: GCF_017654675.1. Taxonomy (NCBI): domain Eukaryota; kingdom Metazoa; phylum Chordata; class Amphibia; order Anura; family Pipidae; genus Xenopus; species Xenopus laevis. Next base: position 71,105,148 of record NC_054381.1, read on the forward strand.
TAAATCTGATTTTTGAAAACTTGTTAAAATTTAGCAAAAACCCGCATTGTACTTTTTTTTTACTTTTTTCCAGAATCACTAGATTTTTTCTGGTTATTGCCTGAAAAAACGCACATTTTTTGGATTATTTTGTCAAACCCAACGCAAACCAGTATATCTTTAAATTGGGATAGGGACATCTGACATTGACTTATACATGACCTCGACAGGTTTGAGATGGCGGATTTTCATATTGGGTTTGTAGCATCGAGGTATAATAAATCATGAAAAATTTGAGTTTTTATTTACAAAAAAGTTTTTTCCCCCAAAAAAGCAAAACCAGAAATATCTGCCTTTTAATAAACAACCTCCTAAATGTTATTCTGTCGTATTAAAGAAAAAAACATCTAGGAACAAAGTCACGTAAATGCAAGAGCTGAATGTTGGTTTGGTTGCCAAAGACCAAACTAATTCAGACCATACCTAGCTGTGACGTTCCAGTTCAATACCTCACAAATGAATCATTGGATAAACATGCAAAAAATTCGGAAGTTGCTGTAAGAGGTATTTTGCCCAAGCATTTCAAATCTGGATGCTGCAGAGATGAAAGTCTTCAATAAATCTCCCACCCACAATCCCTCCCAACTCCACAGAAACACCAATGGAATAAAAGGTAAGTTATACGCCCAACTGATCCAGAGGCCATGGCTCACCATTCACAGTAGGCAGTGTTGGGCAGACTTTGCCTTTGCACTAGAGATCATTCAACTTTCTATCAAAAATATTTTCCTAAACAGATTTAAGGGGTCATTTATGACCTCAAGTGCAGCGAACAAAGTACAATTTTGATTGCAATTGTCATGTAGAGTTTTTGACAGAATTTCTGCAGCATTGCCACCTATGCCACTGTACTTTGGATAAGCCAAAACAAGTCACTTTAAATAGAGAAAAACATTATTCCAAATAATTTAGAAATAACCTATCTGAAGCAATACAATTATGGATTTTATGTTTTTTGTTAGAAAGTCAAAAGTAGTGATTGGAAATGTTTGTCTATTCATATTTAGAAGAGTGTTTCTCAATTGTGAGGCTTGAAAATTTAACAAGACTTGGAATTGCTGTCCATCAAGGCAGAAGATACTATTTTTCCACTCATGTTTAAATACCTACTACAACTCCAGTTGTTAAAAAGTTAATAGTACGGATCAGCATCCACTCAATCACTTAGGATTCCTTCTCAGCCCTTCCCTTGGGAATTTACATTGGCTGTTGCATATATTTAACAAAAGCTTGGGGCATTTCACTGACTCGTTATCTCAGCTTTTAAGCAATGGTCAATTACTGCCCAGTGACTTGGCGATGGCCAAATTGCTAGTGCCTGCTATTTGGATTTGATTGCCGACCTATCTATCTATATTATCATTGAACATTGGCTAGTGCACTTATAGATCTGGTCAACACGCCCATTCACTAATCCCAAATATTGGGCCATACTAGTTAAACACTGACACAAAGGCACGGAGGGTGCTATATTTACAGTATTTGGAACTTTGGACTCATGCACAATTTGGCATGGTGAAAACCACAGACTCTGGGATTTTTTTCATTCGTGTCTGCCAAAAGATATAACCATATTCATGTAGGCTGTCTGCCTTTATACTACTATTGGAGTATTTATTTATAGATTTCAACTCTGTGCAGACTTGTTGATCTCTCTGCCTTATATGTGAATGGCCATATTCAGCTTCCCACCCACTTGATTCATACAATCAGTGCATTGAATTTAACATTCATAATCTGAGGGATCCCTCCCCTAACATGCAGCGCTGCTTGTTTTTAAGTTGTTTTTATTAAGGTATCATGGCATGGTGTTGAATAAATATTGCCTTTTTATCTATGGTGATTTGCTGTGTGATTATCATTATCCTATATCTTAGGGCCTATGGGTTGGGGGTTTAAATCCCAATTTTCGAATATTTAATTACATTAGCTGTTGGCTACTGAGCATGCTCAGTTCTTCTCAGCTCAGATTAATAAACACACCTCCTCTCCTGAGCTCAGTTTACCCACGACAGTACTCCGAAGCTCAGCTTAAACACTACAGTACTAACTTCAAGCAGAACTTTTTTATCAAAGTAAGTTCTGCCTGTGTAAGCCTGCATTCTTGATTGCATGAACTTTACCGCTCATGTGCTGCTTGTAGATGTAAATGTCACTAATGATGTGTCAAAGGGAAAATGGCAACCAGGTGAAAACTGTTATCTGTTTTAGAAAAATGTAATGGTGCTGGCAAATGGAGCGGATCCAAGCCATACAAATGATGCCATTCAGGTGAAAGAGATGTGCCCAATTTACATACATGGTAGGAAAAAATAGGGTTTACAAGTCCTTTAAGATAAAATACATTCCAGTGGGATTAAAACCTTTTCGTTTAAATATTATAATTAATTTTATACTATGATATCATTACAACTTCTAATTGTGATAGTACAGGTATGGGACCTGTTATCCAGAATGCTCGGGGCCTGGGGTTTTCCGGATAACGGATCTTTCCGTAATTTGGATCTTCATGACTTAAGTCTACTAGAAATTAATTTAAACATTAAATAAACCCAATAGGCTGGTTTTGCTTCCAATAAGCATTAATGATATCTTAGTTTGGATCAAGTACAAGCTACTGTTTTATTATTACAGAGAAAAAGGAAATCATTTTTAAAAATTTGGATTATTTGGATAAAATGGAGTCTATGGGAGACAGTCATTCCATAATTCGGAGCTTTCTGGATATCGGGTTTCCGGATAAGGGATCCTATACCTGTAGAAACAAAACACTGCAGCACCCTGTTGCAAAGGTGAAAAAGGTGAAAAATTACAAGCAATGTTTCGGGCTTTATCTTCCCCTTTATCAAGGTTGTTTGTATGCTATGGAACATACATTTTCAATACAGTAACGATGACAACACAAATTAAACAACAATTGCAACCTTTTCTGTTCTAATCGTTATCAATTTACTTTATACCACTTATTGGCATCTGCCATTGAACTGAATAAATGCAATTCAAGTTAGACAACTTAATAGGGGTTTTATTGTAATTGTCTGCTTTATTTCTATATTATGTCCTTTAATAGTGTATTTCAAGATGTCATCTTCTTTTGTATTGTCTTCTATGCCTTTTGATATATTTATCATGCCATCTAGTGCCCTTTGGGTGAAAAATAGGAATTTTACATAGTTCTGAAGCAAAATAAATGAGATGTTTTAACTGAGATTATGGTTTCTGCAATGCAGATTAAGAATGAAAATGCTTGTGAAATTAAAGTAACTGCTTAGCAGAAAATGTTAAACTGGGCAACATAATTATGTTGTAGTTGCCTTAAATTTACTTTACAGTTTGTTTTCTTGGGATAACCTGTTTTCATGATAGCTTCAGGAGACTAAAGGGAGCAATAGGATAAAAACAAAAAGCGCAAATAAGTACATGTATGAGAAATATTTTGCATTGAAGGGGTTATTTACTAAAATCAGAATTTATCTCATATTTGATTAAAAAAATGTGACCATGCTCAATTTTAGCTTATTTATAAACTAAAAAAATGCAATAAAATTGAGCGAAAACTCAAATTGTACCAGTTTTTGTGGGCTGTTTTCCAAAATTGCTAGATTTTTCGAGTTTTTGCCCAAAACTCCCCAAAAAGTTGGATGTCTGGGCTAAAACAAGCACAAACCATGATAACTTGGGATAGGTGCCTCTCCCATTGACTTATACAGGACCTCGACAGGTCTGAGATGCCGGATTTTTGAATTCAGGCTTTTTGCAGCATCTGGGTATAATAAATCTCAAAAAATTTGAGGGTTTTTTTTCAAGAAAAATTAAAATTTTTGACAAAAAAAGCTTGATCAGAAAAATTTAGAGGTTTAGTAAATAGCCCCCTGAATGTAACAATGAGTTCATCAGTCTAGTATGCAATTACCTATTTATCTAATATATAATATATATCCTTGTCATGGTTGAGGTTGTGGTGCAGCAACAGCTCTGGTTGTATGGTCTTCAGGGTTTAGTCAGTAGGTACATCCTGCCACTGTTCTGGGGAGGTAGATTTACTGATTATATGCACTCTGTTATTGACATAACATAAAGTTGTCTGCTTTAATATATATATATATATATATATATATATATATATATATATATATATATATATATATGCGCTATATAAATACAGTACATGTTAATAATAATAGTTCTAGTCTTGGTTTAGTGTGTTTCAAAATGAATGCAATGTGACATTTTTCATAGATGTCCATAGTAACATCAGAGGACAAGTTTTGTCTTTGTATTTCTGTATTGGAGCATATGGGTATGTTACATGTAGGCTGGATAAAGCTGATAAAGAACTTCCTCACTCTCCCCACAAATTATTTGTCTGAGGCAACCAAATCATAGAGTGCAGCAGGGAGTACCTTCCACAAAAATTAAACGAACGGTGTTCAGGGTCAATATAACACATCAAGTGGAAAGAGAGAAGAAAAGAATGATCATAAAAAATGCACCATCCCATTCCTAAGTACAGGTATGGGACCTGTTATCCAGAATGCTCTGGACCTGGGGTTTTCCAGATAACTAATTAATCTTAGGTTGGATCAAGTACAAGGTACTTTTTATTATAACAGAGAAAAATAATAAAATCCTCACCTTTGAACCAGGGAGACTGCAAACTTTCTGGCTTTAAAACAGAAATGCAGCTTCTTTAGTGCAGAGATTCCTATTCTGCTCTCTGCACTAGTGATGCAGACCCCCCTCTGGCACAAGAAATGTAAGCTCTGAAGGCTGCATATCAGTAGTCAGAATCACCCCTGCTTTGAACTTAGCAATGGTATCAAAGGCCACTGTAATCTGCCCTGGGTTCTTGGATTGGTGCCTATTAAGTATTGGAAGGTACAAGTGGTCCTCAGAGTATTTAAAAGTTGGAGCTATCTATGCTATTTTCAAATATTCTGCCCATGAAGGAATATAATTCAACTCTCATCTTTTTGGTTTCCTTTGAAAGCTGCAACAGAGAGAGGACACAGCTTGCTTTCTTCTAGGTAGGTGTTGCCTCTTAAGACCTAAAGGAAAGAGGTACAACCCAAAAGACATTGCTACCTGGCCATCCTCTGTGTTTGTGTGCATGCTGTTTTTAGAGGCCGGTGTGTGTACATTTCAAAGACAAGACTCTAGGGGGCAAATTCATCAAGGGTCGAATATCGAGGGTTAATTAACCCTCGATATTCGACTGGGAATGAAAATCCTTCGACTTTAAAAATCAAAGTCGAAGGATTTTGCGCAAATACTGCGATCGAACGATCGAAGGAATAAGATCGAACGATGAAATCCTTCGAATCGAATGATTCGAAGGATTTTAATCCAACGATCGAAGGATTATCCTTCGACCAAAAAAATTTAGCCAATTTAGCTAAACTAAGCTAACATTGGGTTCGGTAGCTTTTAGGTGGCGACCTAGAGGGTCGAAGTTTTTTGTTAAAGAGACAGTACTTCGACTATCAAATGGTCGAATAGTCGAACGATTTTTAGTTTGAATCATTCAATTCGAAGTCGTAGTCGAAGGTCGAAGTAGCCCATTCGATGGTCGAAGTAGCCAAAAAAACACTTCGAAATCCTTCACTCGAAGTTAATGAATTGGCCCCTAGGTCTTGCTTCTGCACATGAGGTGTGGTGAGATGAAAGATCATTAATATGTTCTCTTGGTTTGTGGACCTGTAGGATCTATTTGAGAAGCATTATGTTATGGTCAAGCTCAGGAACTTAGTGCATTATACATCTCAACATCTGGGGGCAAATTGATTATACTGTATTAAAATTAATTAGTTGAAAAAATGGTGTAAAAAGCAGTGTAATATAAATTGCAAATTTATCAAAGTGTATTTTATTTTACGACATGCAAATGCCAGATTTGAGGCAGTTATTTTACATTGCTTCAGACCATTGTAAGTAATTTACACTGTTTTTAATGCCCTTTTTACATGGCAAAGCCTGATAATGTGTGGTGAATTATCTTACCGTTCTTTACACCACATAATAAATCTGCCCCTAGTGCAGAAATTTCAGATATATTATCAGGCATCTTGTTACATTCAATTATAGTTCTCAATGTCAAGCATATTTGTTCATCTACTTGGCAATAAGATGCTCTTCTTTTTGTTTTCTTGAGTGAGTAATGCTAGGATCATTGATATTTAATAACTCAAAGAAAGCTTAACAATTAAGAGATCTGTTACTCCGGACATCTGCAATTGCATAGAGATAAACCCTTTGGCCTGCAACCATTGGTGTGAAGTAAAGTCCATGGTGCTGGCCCAGTATGAGATGTGTTGTCACATTCTGTGTATTTTACACCTTTCAGTCAATGGTAAGGAGAGATGTTGATTAGCAGCAATTGTAGCAGTTGCTATTTACCCTAGGAAGGCCTTGTGGTCCTCTAACTTCTCTCTAAAGGGTGTGCATTTTAGAAGAAGGTGAGGCTTTTGATGTTAGGGACATTAGTGCTTTTTTTTGGTTGTCAGAGATGTTGGCAGGTCTGTGGAAAGAATCACAAGAGGCAATATTGTTGTGTTGTGGACTGTTACTGTTTAAGTGCTGAAGGGGTGTCATGCGACAATGCAAGTTCTTTCAGATTTAGCCACAACTCAATCAATTAAGAAAACACTTCATTCACAACATTTTGACTTTTCCCCCTCAGCTCTCTCAGCTGCTTGCCCTGTCTCTTACTGGGTACAGTTCAATCCAAGCCCCATTCCTTCTTCATAAGTGGTAACTTACAGTAATTGCAGCAACTATACCTGCTGTTCGGCCCCAGTCTCATAGTGAATCTAGGAAAGACATACCTGTTCCTTCCCTCTAGGTTTTTTTTTGAATATTTTTATGTAGCTTACACATTTATTCATTGTATATTGTCAATGATAGTCTTATTTTATAACAAAAGTTTCTTTCGGAACTTTTTTAAGAACAAAAAGGTTACTTATATTTCAAATGAACTGTGATCATCTCCATTAAATTCATTGACTTTAGATTTTTTAGTCTAATAAAACATACATAGGGGATTATTTATTAAAAAAAAAAACTTTTAAAAACTTGAATTTTTCGGGATTTATTATACCCTGACCCTGGAAATAGCTCAAATCCTAAAAGACACCATCTAAAACCTGTCAAAGTTATGTAGGGGTCAATGGCAGAGGTCCCTTGATCCATTCGAAGATGCTAACAGCCTGCATGATGTTTGAGTTTTTTTCAGAGGGTTTTGCCCGAAAACACAATCAATTCAAGTGATTTGAGCTTCTTTTTTTTTGACAAAAATTAATTTGAGTTTTTGGGTTTCACAAATTGAACTTGCAGAATTAAGTTTTTTCCATTTGTTTTTTCTTAAATAAGATACCATTTGAGTTCATTCAAGGTATGAAAAACTCTAACATTCATCCTTTGATAAATAACCCCCAAAATGTTTATTGTCACTGCAAAACTTCATTCGAATTTGAAATAGATGACAAATTAGTTGATATAATTAAAACATTTCTGTGAAAATGCTTACAATATTCTGATTTGGATGAGGGAACATTTATATTGGATTTTACACATTTGTCATTCTACTTAATACTGCCTAATTCACAATCCATTTTAGAGTGCATTTTGGTTGTAAATAAATAGCACAAATGTATGGGTCAATTAGATTTAGTAGTGACAAATGTATAGACCGAGAAATATGACATGCATTAGTGAAGACTCCAGTTTTTATCAATAATACATGCTCACTAGCATTTAATTATTTTCAAAACATCTGTTCAAGTAAAGAACCACATCTCTCTGTATTGTAAAAAAAGGCTATGGGCAAAGGTACAAGGAAAAGATTCTTGGAGTTGTGGCACCCAAGATTTCTAGTAACACTGGAGATGATACCAGACCATCCCCTGCCATCTGCTACCACATGAAAGTATTGTGCAATTGTATGTCAGGTGATTGTTGCTCAGAAAAACATACTGCCACTCCAAGCATTAATTGCTTAAAATCATTTTCATCAATTTCAGACAATTGCCATAGAAGGCATTACTCTCACCAGTGTGAAGCTCCCAAATTGCCTCCCAACAATCACGTATCCAACATCCTGCTCCCTGGCAAAAACATTTTCAAAAAGTATTTCTTTGACACATATTATCATGATGAACAAAAAGCTTCTTTATTTGTTAACATATATTAATAGCATGTAGCAATGCATTAAGTCTGACGCATTTCGTGCCTCATGTCACTTCCTCAAACTATATCTTTTTTACACACAATAATTTACAACCAATTACAGACAATATCCCACAATTATCCGTAAGGGTATATTCCATAATTTTTATATAAAAATAAATTTCCATACTTTTATTATATAAAAAAAGTTAAAGTCAAAAAAAGCTATAAATATAGTATATCCTTGTATGCTCTTTTAGATATTGTTTTTATTGTGGAGGTTCTCCACATAGTTATTTGCATAATAACTCTCATTATTAACAAAATCAAATCTACAAATTACCCTATTACAGTTGTTCTGTTTTTCTCTCCTATTTACAACAATAGTTAATTTCACAATCTTTATTAAGTCCCAAAGGCTTTTCTGTCTCTAAGGTGAACATCCACCATGGTTCTCTTTTATTCATTAGCTTTTCTAGATCACCTTTCCTCTTCTCCAATCTGACATGCTCAATACCTTCAGAAGATATACAGTACAACTAGTATTACCATTATGTATATGTAAGATATGTTCAGCTATAGAGGATGATACATATTTTCTCCCCACACAGACTAAATGTTCTAGGATCCTAACTTTCATTTTCCGCATGGTTCTTCCAACATACTGGCATCCACAGTTCTACATTGCTAGATATATCACATTTCTAGTTTTACAATTAAAGGGCACCTGTTGGGTAAAAATGTTATCCCCCAAAGGGGCATTAAGCCTATATCAAATATTATTGTGAATTTATGCTAGAAATTTGCCATGTGGTCTGACATTATTATCCATCCCTTGCCTCATAAAAATCAAATGTGATATTCTGCAACTCTTTGTTGCAAGCCTCTTTTTTCTCTCTTTAGAATGGGTAAAGATAGTTAATTCAATGGGTGCTATTGGTAGCCAAAAACAATGTGGCTTTAATATATCAAAAATGACAAGGAAATGTCACATTTAAGATGCTTTTTGTTACAAACAACCACTAGTTCTTGACAATACAGTTTTGCTGATTGTTTAGGCTAGTGCCACATGTGTATAAATAAAGGCTGAAACACAAGTGATTAACTGGCAGACACCGGAGGCCAGCGAATTGTCTCTCACTCTGCATTTATATGCCCACATAGACATTTGCATGTGGCACTAGTCTTAGAGCAAATGCTGTGAAGTTACTGAAGCAGTTCTGCTGTCAGCAGGTGCGAAATATGACATTAACTTCTCCAGTTCACGTATTGGTCTTAGAATGTAGTAGAACCACATGGCATCCCAGTATTGGCCCTTGGTCTGCTTGTGCCATTTTTATTACAAGCAAACTTGTGGATTTTGGGTTTCTGCCCATCAATGCCTCTTTTGATTATTGGTGTATAACAGCATCTATTGACATTAGGGACCTGGACATTGAAATGATGCTGCATTATGGATAAAAACATAGATATTTGTATCCAAAATTACATTTGCATCCAAGATTTGCTAATGACTTAATACCCTATAAGTACTATAGCCTATAAAACTCTCATATTTACAGTTTACCCATTTTTCATTCTAAATTCAATATATTGAATTTCATTAGGTTGTAAAAAATGCATCTTATTACAACTAACTGTATATATTAATCATGTAAGTTTTAAAATGAGGATGAAACTGTACATCTTTAAATATCACTGAATGTTTAAATTTCAAATCACTTATAGCATTTTGCAGAAAACTGAAAAGTGCAAATTCCAGAAAACATTTTCTGTGGCAATACTATTGAAAATTGCAGAGAATGCGCAAGTTAGATTTTAATAGTTTTATGTAATTTTACCCCAAGAGCTGTTATTAAATTAATAGTTTTAAAGAATCTAAAGTAATACTATGTGAAATACTTATATTAATGCTTACATGTCATTTTACAAGATAACTGGACTATTCATTTCACATTTTGTTTTAGCAGAAGCAAATATTGAGACTCTGTAAAAACCAGGAGATGGTGCTGTGTAGTAGTGTAAACACAAAGGCTACATATGTAATATTTATTTCTATTTTTATTCAGCCTTTTTGAGGCTTTCAATACATTATTCTAAAACTACACACACACTTATTTCTGTTCATATGTATGCTTTTTTTATAATATTACATATGTATATTTTTCTGCAAAATACACACATTTTTTCTGTAAAAAATAATAAAAAAAAAATGGGTTGAAGATTATAACAATCTGATGCATAAAATTGTAGCATTAAAAATCTAAATCTAAATACTGAGCACTGATTTGGAATTACTTCAGACTTTCAGTGGATATAATGTATTTATTAATACATCAATGGTCTTTATTTATATTATTGCAGTATATTTAATCAATCCAATATTTAATTAAAATGACAAGTTTGCAATTTTATTATAGGCAATATATAAATGTGCTACTTGTACAAAAGATTAACATCCTTTAAAAAAAGGAGATAAAGATGACTAGTTTTGACACAGATGTGTGTAGTAAATATTGCTGAGGGCAAAAAAATTGTTGTTACTATTGGTTGAATTCTTACGTGTCTAAACACAAGATTGTTGAATGGTTACCATAATTACTTTACTGTAATTACTGTAATTAACTATGCACAATGATTTTTTTCCTAATAAATGGAGTCAATTAGGTGCATAAAATAAAATCGAATTGGCTCTATCTCAGTAAAAAAGAATCTGTTTACTTTGTGATTAGATTCAAAATAAAATGTATGGTATTTTTGGTGTCAATGTACTTTACTCAGCAACATTAATAAATATAGTATTAAAGTAATACATGTATTAAGTAGCGCAAGTGAAAAAAATGCATATTGCACATCTTTTTTTCTGCCCACAGTTAATGCAAAAAGTATTGCACATTTTGACATTTGCACTAGTGCACAGAGAATTTAATAAAGCAGTTATTTTGCCCCCCAAAATCACCCCAATTTCTAGCTGGTATTAAAAAATTAACTATATTTAAATACAATTTGCAATCCAATAAGTACACAGGTAATATTATTAAAATTAAAAATGATTAAAATTGCAAATTAAAATTCAGTTTACATATTTAATCACATATCGCCATAAGATTATGCACTCTTAACAGACATTGTCATATTGCAGCCTGTTGGCCTCCTTCAACTACTATTCCCAGCATACCATAGAAAGTGCCCAATTCTAAAGAGGCTTGGCTGGGCCCTGTAGTTTGGTGACATCTACAGATGTTACAATTACAGATTTGTCAATTTAGGTGAGCATGTTGGGCATGACAGGCATGTACATGTATTTTTCCCTTATTAAATCTGGCACCTTACACTGGCTTTGCAAGAAACTCTGAAGCATGTGGGTAAGACAGTGAACAAGAGCACATGCACACACAGGATCTGGTCTTGTAAAGAATAACGTTTACTAAGAGTTAACACAGCAACATATATAACAGCACACTGTAAAATGGTGGCTTAGTCTTCCACACACTCTCAGTACAGGAACAGGAAGAAGAGAACATGTGACCAGCTGCTGCCCCTAGTTTAAGGGGACAGCGCAATATATTACAGTACAGATTACTATTCTCACTTGTGGCAGTAGATTATTTAATTATCAAAGAGGGTGGATAGGATAATCTGCCATCAGGACCCTGCATGTTGAATAGTGGGGCTCATTTATAAACAGTGGGCAAATTTGCACCTGGGCAGTAACCCATAGCAACCAATCAGTGATTAGCTTTTTTCAGCCAGCTGCAGGTTAAGCACTGAAAGCAATTATCTGATTGGTTGCCATGGGTTACTGTCCAGGAGCAAATTTGCCCACTGTTTATAAATGAGCCCCACTGTGTTGTTAGCTTGGTTTGGTGCTTGGTGGAATGAATGCAAAGATTATTGAGGAATGGGGAACACCTAGCAGTTATGGTATCATAAATGATAATGTTAGAAGAACCATTTAGGAAATTAGTTAAAGAGCTGAAGCCGAGGACATCCCTGCTATTAATCTCATGAATAATACGTTTAACAATATTGAGAAAATTGGCTACCTCAACTACCTGCAGTTGGATTATCTTGGATAAATTACAACTCCTTGCAACTCCCAGTAGAGCTTGGGTTACACGTGACTCTTTCCTCTTATCCAGCCATGGCATGCTCTATGTGTTCTGAGTTATATGGAATTTATAAATATCAATTTCATCAAAAGGTTGGAGCTACAGCACATGGCAATTCAGTACTTAATTGCAAGAACAAAATATACTACAATGTATAGCTGTTAAAGGGTTAATGCATGTTACAGAAACAAAAAATACACTGTCATACCTCAGGAAAGCAAATTCTAAAACTTTAAATTCAACTCATTTTACCTCAGCAAATAGATTGGGACAATACCCTAAACACAGAATAAGTATCCTTTATATTATATTAAAGGGGTTGTTCACCTTTAAATTAACTTTTCATATGATGTAGACAGTAATCTTCTGAGACAATTTGCAATTGGTTTTAATATTTAGCTTTTATTATTATTTAGCTTTTTATTCAGCAGCTCTCCAGTTTGCAATTTCCAAATTACCCTGGCAACCATGCACTGATTTAAACAAGAGACTCAAACACAAATAGGAGAGGACCTGGATGAAAAGATGAGTAATAAAAAGTAACAATAACAATAAATCTGTAGACTTATAGAGCATTTGTTTTTTAGATGGGGTCAGTGACCCCCATCTAAAAGCTGGAAATAGTCAGAAGAAGAAGGCAAATCATTTAAAAACTATAAAAAAGAAAAAATGAAGACCAAATGAAAAGTTGCTTGGAATTAGCCATTCTATAACATACTAAACGTTAATGTGAACTACCCCTTTAAGCCATTACAATCCTCATTATACTCATTTTGGAAAGAGTTTTAAAAGCATTGGGGACCAATTTATGCAGTTTAAAGGAACAGTAACAACAAAAATGAAAGTGTTTTCAGTGGCGTAACTACCGGGGGAGCAGGGGGTGCGATTGGGCCAGGACCCGCACCCCCTCAGGGCCCCCCGGCAGCTCACGCGCCGCGAATTCCAGGCTGATTCCCGGGCGGTTCCGGGTGTACGGACACGCAGCCAGGGCCTGCCCCTCTCTAGTTACGTCACTGAGTGTTTTCTATAGTAATATAGTGTTTTTTTTTTGTAATATAATTTACTTTTATCCTGTACTAGTGTTTTTGCTTCTGACACACTACTATAGTTTATATAAAAATGCTGCTGTTTAGCCTTTGGGGCACTCATTCAGTGTGAAAAAAGGAGAAAAGGCACAAGTTACATATTAAATAACAGAAAAGTTATGTAGAATACAATGGGATTCTATCTGTTTATATGTGTCTTTTTGCCTTTTCAGACTGTATGGGCAATCCCATACAGTAGTGATTGTTTTGCCATGCATGGATTTGGGCAAAATTCCACATCCATTGCAACAAAAATTTAAAGTGGAAAATTAATTTCAATGCATTTGGACTGAGACAAAATTTGAGAAAAAATGCCCAATAACGTTAATGCAACTATAGTGAGAAAAATAAGTCAACCATAGACTTTAATACATTTTTCTACAAAAAAGAGACACAAATGTTTTGTGAATTTTTCAGCAGTTTTGTGAATTTTTCTGCAAAGAAAATAGGGCATATTCACTCATCAGCTTGTTTATACAAACAATAGTAGTCTGTTTGATGCAAACACACCAATTTTACCTGTGCAGGACAATAGTAATGTATATTTTTATTGCTTTACAATACTTACATTTTTTTTGGTGTTACTGTTCCATTAAGGATATAAGGATGAAAATAGGGTGGAAAAAGAAAGTGTTGTAAAGTAGCAATCCAGAAGGCAAATATAGAAATCCCAAGTATATGGATAGTAGAATATGAGTCTTAAGAATGTGGGTCCTAAAAAATATTGGCTTCAGGGGAGAGAGGAAAAATCAAATATGTTTACTGAATAATCTTCCTTTGTATAAAGACAACAAAGGAGTCAGTGTTAGGACTCACATTGTATTAGTACAGGCCACTTAACCCAAGCAAATTGTCAAAGGATGACACAGAATATGATATTCAAACATTTAAAAAATGATGAATGAATATGATTACAGATCGTATGGGTACACCCATGAGTAACTAGAGAGCTTAGTTTCATCCAGACCATTAGTTTAAATTTGATCAGGCTTCCTTATCTGGTATGTAACCATTGGACTGGAAAGCTGATGTAAGTTTCATACTCTGTTTTGTGATCTGAAGTTGGTAATTATAGGCCTGTAAATCTGACATCTGTAATGGGACATTATTTAAAGGTTCATTTAAGATATACTTACATTTTATGATGGAATAAAGAAGAGAATGTAAGCGTATATACAAGAATTTGCAGGTTAGTTTTACCCTTAATGGGAGTAAGATAGGCTTGGTGGAGGGTTATTTATGTTCTATACAGCCATGGTAAAGCCTCTTCCAGAAATGCAGTGTATTTTGAACTTAGGGGTTATTATTGATACCGAGAGAGTGCAGAGAAATATGACTATGCCAGAGGTTTTCAATCTCTTTTTACTCAATTTGCTCAGCCCCTCCATATAAAGACATTACATTTGTATAGAGTATAAACCTGCCTTACCATTATATTTTTGCACTGCTTGTGGCTGTGCCCCAATGTTTTGCCTAAAGATGTACAGGGAAATGTGAATATAATGAACATGAAGTGGGCTGTAGGGGAATATCTAGTGCAGATAGGATGCAAAATAGGATGCATTTAGGGTACCAAATCAGGTAATTAGGTGGCAGCTACAAGCAGAATTGCTCCTGCAGGTAAAGTAAGTGTGCTACCACACCTATGGGTTCTTCTTTGGATGTTTGGAGGAGACAGATCTCCCTTGTGTGTCTTGAGGAGAAATAAAGTTCTTGATACTGCTAGCATTTGCAACTGGGTGGTTTGGAATGGAAGCCTGGGAGAGAACCAAGGAGCCATGGAGCATGAGAGTGTCTGAGATTGAGAAACAGAGAGTGCCAAGGGTCTGTTACTGTGCCTAGAGAACGTGCAGCAGTCAAGCTGACTTGGAAGAAGGCTGACTGACAGAGATGATCTGTGATCTCTGAATTGTGAATAACAGGGTGATAACCTTGTGATTGTCTGGAATCTGGGAGATGCCCTGGGGTATTCAGGAAGACTACAATCTCAAACCAAATTGTGAGAGATTGTTATATTTTTGATGCCATATGAAGACAAACATCTTGTTGATTGTTTTATTCTGTTGAAAAAAGTAACGGTAAAGTCCTTTTTTTTTTTTTTGCATTTTTTATGTCCCTGTCTCTTCTCTGCACAAGGAACCTATTTAAAAAGCTAATCTTCCCACAATGTTTACACATAAGTATATACATATATAAAAATACAAGAGGTCCTCTGCCCTCAATCCATTATCGCTACATTATGGACCCTGATCTGGCCAGGAATTATTACCCTTCTACAGTAAGAACAATGTGTACTTATAAAAGACTTAGGTACCATGACGGAGTGTAGATAGGTGAAGGCAGTGTCACAAGAACTTAGTGTGTCCATACCAGCATGCCTGGCAATAAACATCATGTTTTTGGGTGGCTTGCAGAGCTAACTGATATATTAACAACATGTAAATTATGACCACTAATAATGTTTATAATAATAAAGTTTGTAAAATTGTGGGAAATTTCACTGAACTATATTGGAGTCAATGGGAAGATGTTTTTAGCTCTGCAATATCATATTCATTGTTACATAGTTGACATAGTTAAAGAAGGTCATTTTAACTATGCCACAACTGAAAGTATTCATCTAGATATCTTTCTCCCAGATGCTCCTGCCAGAAATTCTCCAAATCAGGGGTGCTTTGATATTTTATATATTCTGAATTTTGGGAACCAGTCTATGGTCTCAAAGTTATACCATCAGAAGGAGCTGAGGAGGACGTATACCATACAGCAGACCCCATAGTTGGGGTCCCCCTATACCCTGGGCAACCCAATAAATAATGTTGGGTCCTAAGAATTCCTTTATTTTTAAACCGGTCATGCACCTTTGATTTAACTTTTAGTATGTTATAGAATGGCAAATTCTAAGTACATTTTCAAATGGTCTTCATTTCATAGTTTGCCTTCTTCTTCTGACTCTTTCCAGCTTGCAAATATGGGTCACAGACCCCATCTAAAAACATATGCTCTGCAAGGTTACAAATGTATTGTTATTGCCACTTTTTATTAACCATCTTTCTATTTAGACCCTCTCCTATTCATATTCCAGTCTCTTATTCAAATCAGTGCATGGTTGCTAGGGTAATTTGTACCCTAGCAACCATATTGCTGAAATTACACTACCCACTTGCTCACACATGCAGAATCCTTCTCTAGAGAAAAAGGTAGTACTATCAACCCCATACTCTGCCGGTAAAGCCAAGCAAGGATTCTTGTGATTCCGTAACAAGTGTACTACACAAAGGGATGATGGAAATGCAAATGATAGAATTCCATGAATGCCATCATAAAAAGAGAAAAACATGCAAACATTGCTCACCTGACATGATTCACATTTGTAAATCTTTTCCCAATCACAGACTATACAATGAAGCAGCTATTGCTGGTCCTTCCAACAGAAACATTTACAAAAAACAATTGCTAAAATTATTATGACAAAGGTAACTAAAAAGGTGACTAATTTCTGAAAAAACAAAAACGTCTCTTTTTATCCAAAGCTATTCTAAATACTTGTACATTTACAGTAACATCAATAAAAAGTGAACTATGATGTACTGCTCGGTTGAAGATAATTGAATCTTTTACTTATCGTCCATGTCCCAAGGAAAAGATTCAAAGTGAATGCATATTCCCTAGTGAGTTGCATTTAGCATAATCAAAAATGCTATTAGCTTTTATACAGCCACAGAAGGAAGACTTCTAATTCTTCTCAAATTAAGTGCTCTGTATCTTTAAGGGTCTGCTTCCACTGTCTAGAAGGCGTAATGATCAATAATTCAGAAAGTGCAAGAATCAGCATATCTTACAGCATATTTGATGTGCCAACAAACAGACTGAAGATTGTTTCATTTCAATTAGTCCTTTTGTTGCCAACAAAAGACTGACAAACTCATCGAGTAAGGGCCAGGAGTACAGTGCTTTCGTTTTTCACATTCTTTTTTTAATTTGATTCAGGTACTGCTATCGCAACCTCTTGCCCTTTTTTCTCATCCTCATAGATGTCCTCCATCTTTGCCATACTTTGTCCTCCATTGTTCTCCTTGTATCACTTTACCTGAGATCAAGTGACACAATAATGAGGGCTGGTATTTCTTTTCAGACCTCTTCTGATCTTCTAAACTAATTGGCTCAGGTGTAAACCAAGCCAGCAGGACTGCGACTTTGATGTGACACTCTAGAGCAGCACACCTGGTTACATCCCTGTTTGTGTGTCAAATACCAGACGGCCTTGCCTGCTGCTCAACACCGGCTAATAAAAACTCTGGTAATCATGTTGTATTACAAGGCTCAAATTCATGCTGCTACCTTATTGCATGCTTGTCATTAAATTTGCAAGGTGAACCTGGAATTTGATCTGACTTGATTTTAATAAGTGTTGGGTCGGCACATAAGTGTTTGCATGAGTGACAGTGAGGTGACTGCCAGCTGTTTCTTTTTTACATATGGATTCACCCTTTGCTTTGATCAATAATGCTGTTTCACTGGAAAAAGAAGCTCATTCAGAGAAAAATTCAAGAATGTCTCTCCTCCTTCCCATTTCCCCGTGGTTTGCTTAAAAAGCAGATACAATTATGGAAAGGTCAGTCAACAATAAATATTACCTCTTGCTGCTTGACTGTCACCATTCTTCCAAAGTACTGTGACATTCTAAAAGAACTGTTCAAATATTTAGGTAACAGACTATTCAGGCATTCAAATAAGCTGCAGTTATATCTGGGTGCAGTATTCTGCTGGGTGGGAATTTTGTACAGTGTGAATAGAATGAAGGCGTTTGACACAAATTCTCATACCTGAAATGTATGATTTACTTGTAGATTGTTAGCCAGCCAGTTAAATATGTTCTTACCTGTATACTGCAAACTCTTTTACCTACTGGACAATTATAGGAGAATAACTATAATAATCAATGTAATCTTTTCTATAAAATGTCTGTAAGAAAATGTAAATTAGAGATATTCTGAATTTTACAGGTAATAATAACAATGTGTTGGAAATTCCTCAAATCTTTTTTGATGATTAAACGTAGTTGTTTTAGTTTCAAGAACTTATAGATAAGCATTTATAGAAAATGTAAGTTCAAATGATTATTATAACCAGACTTGCTGCATACAGTATGTCCTTCTCTTGACCTGGTGGAAGAATGTCCCTTCGCTTTCTATGTAAACTGTCTGCCTAAGTGTTGTTAATATCTTCACCTCTTTCTTCTTTATTGAGCATAAAATCACGTGACCTAGAAGGTGCTTGTGTCGCAAAAACCTTATTGAGTCACAAAACAGCATCTACAGGTTTTTTTTTAAAATTGTATGTTAGAATACATTTTTGGGGATTAGTGGTTCAGGAACAGCAGGAGTGATGGTACTTAGAACACACTATATATATATACCGTAGCAATGCAGCATATTACATAGTTAGTTACATAGTTAAATTGGGTTGAAAAAAGACATCAAGTCCATCAAGTTCAACCCCTCCAAATGAAAACCCAGCATCCATACACACACCCCTCCCTACTTTTAATTAAAATTCTATATAAACATACCTATACTAACTGTAGAGTTTAGTATCACAATAGCCTTTGATATTATGTCTGTCCAAAAAATCATCCAAGCCATTCTTAAAGGCATTAACTGAATCAGCCATCACAACATCACCCGGCAGTGCATTCCACAACCTCACTGTCCTGACTGTGAAGAACCCTCTACGTTGCTTCAAATGAAAGTTCTTTTCTTCTAGTCTAAAGGGGTGGCCTCTGGTATGGTGATCCTCTTTATGGGTAAAAAGGTCCCCTGCCATTTGTCTATAATGTCCTCTAATGTACTTGTAAAGTGTAATCATGTCCCCTCGCAAGCGCCTTTTTTCCAGAGAAAACAACCCCAACCTTGACAGTCTACCCTCATAATTTAAGTCTTCCGTCCCTCTAACCAATTTAGTTGCACGTCTCTGCACACTCTCCAGCTCATTTATATCCCTCTTAAGGACTGGAGTCCAAAACTGAACTGCATACTCCAGATGAGGCCTTACCAGGGACCTATTTCATCCCTTGAGTTAATGCCCTTTTTTATGCAAGACAGAACTTTATTTGCTTTAGTAGCCACAGAATGACACTGCCCAGAATTAGACAACGTGTTATCTACAAAGACCCCTAGATCCTTTTATAGAATATGTAAGAAGACAAAAGGGGTTATTTAGTATGACCCTACACAAAGTGTTATAGAACTAAGAGCAAAAAGCACTTAAGCCTAGAGTCTGGCTGTGCTCTGCACCTAGCACCAGATTGGGAGTATGGTAGGCTTTGTCCCTGCACACCTACCTTAGCCTGTCTGGCAAATACAGGATGTACTAGATTGATTAGGCACATGTAAGTTGCTCCATTTTAGAGCCCTGAAGCCTGAGACAATTCAGGGCTCAAGTGTGCTAAAACATGGTGGTTTGCTTCTGTTTTTCCATGCACTTTGTAAATGACCCACCAATGACTTTAAACCTATGATAACACAGCCAGCAGTTCCCACAGGGAAGCAAGGGAACATACTCCTAGCAGATTCAGAAGATTGTCAGACATACAAACCCACAGGGAAAGACATACTGTAGGACTGCAATTTAATAAAAACAAAAAGACTTTTATGGCAACAGTTCTAACTGTGTGATGACATAATTATTAGTTGCAGCATAATAACTCTGAAAGATATAGTTAAAATAATATTTCTTCACTTAATAGTAAATAATATTCACTTTAAGATACAGGTATGACCTGTTATCCAGAATGCTCGGGATCCTTCCATGATTGGTATCTCCATACCTGAAGTCTACTTGGTGAAGGACTTAAAGGAGAAGGAAATCGCCTAGGCGCAAAAATCCCTCCCCCTTCCCCTGTGTTGCCCCCCTCCCTCCACCTCCCTGGCCTACCTGTCCCCCCAGGCAAATGCCCCTAACTTGTTACTCAACCATCTGTGCAGGTCCTGTCCACGGAGTTCACAGGTGCCATCTTCTCCCGAGTGGTCTTCTTCCTGGATTAATCGGAATCTTCTGGCGTATGCACAGTAGGAGCATTTACCAGTACGGATCTACTGCGCATGCAACACAGGGGAGTGATTTTTGCACCTAGGGGGTTGAATTCTCCTTTAACAACTGAAACACATGGACCTACCAAACATTGTCCAAAAACGGTTGATATGCATACAACATCTACTATCAGTCAAAGTTACTTCAGAACTGTAGTTCTCCCCTCCTATACAAGGGACAACAATATATATGTATGTATGAACAACAAACAATACGTAGATGTATTTCAGCATGAAGCTGTTGAATCACATTAAAATTAACCTAATAGAAAACAATCTTAAGGTTTTTATTATACCCAATTATGATACCATATTAGTTTTATATGTACAGTACTGTCATTGTCTAAGTAAATATCCAGGACTTGCTGTATTCATGCTAAATCTCCTTCAACTCTATGCAATGGCAATTTTGTGCAGCTGTACATAAATATACCATCTTGATGATCTAAGCTGTGCTGCACAAATATACAGGTTATGACACAAGGTCCCCATAGGCTTCCTAACAATTTTCTGATCGAAGGAATATCCTTAGATCGATGGATTAAAATCCTTGGAATCGTTCGATTCAAAGGATTTAATTGTTCGATAGAACGATTAATCGTTTGATCGTAGGAATAGCGCTAAATCCTTTGACTGCGATATTCGGAGTCGAAGGATTTTACTTCGACGGTCGAATATCGAGGGTTAATCGACCCTAGGTAAATGTGCCCCTTATTATTGATTTTTCTAATATACATTCATCAGCAAAAATTAAAGGTTACAAAGTTAACTAACCCGAAATAGGCAACTCTACCAAAGTAAAATCTGCTCAGGCTGTATTCGGCTACACTGCTCCTCAGTCCTCCCCCCTCCCTTCAGTGTTCATTGCGTCATCGGTACTGTACCAGTCCAAAGAACCTGCTACGCTAACTACTCATAGCTGGATTGGCTGGTTAGCAAAGCCAATGAACGGCTGTTTGTTAAATATGTTTAGGAGGCACAGGAGTGTGCGCACGAAGCACTTGAAGCAGCCGTGGCACACTGTACCGATGGCGCAATGAGCACTGAAGGGAGGGGGGAGGACTGAGGGGAGGTGTCGCCGAACCCTTATGCTAGACACAGCCTGAGCAGATTTTACTGTGGTTCAGTTGCCTATTTCGTTAACTCTGTAACCTTTCATTTTTGCTGATGAATATATATTAGAAAAATTACTAAAATGTGCCCATGAATTAATTGACAAACTTTAACTTTAAGGAAATACATAGTAGAAAATGATATCTTAATCTTGCACTTGTTTTCTAGCATTGATTCCCCCGCTATCTTTTTTAAATCCCTTAATTTAAATCAGTTTTTTTTAAATTACATTAAAACGTAAACTTTTTTTTACAAAGTCCAGTTGTGGATTAAAAAAGCAACTCATAACTAAGTTGGTTTTCATAATTTTGAATTAACAATGATAATTATGTGTAAAGCATAGTAACATTAAAAATATGAAGGGCTCCGGAGAAAAACCTGTTATTCCACTCATAACAGGATTATTCTATGAGACGTCACACAATTGTGACGTATGAAACACATATTGTTTTGAATCTTATGTTTGGGTTTTGTAATTGCTTAATTATGTTCTTAGTTAAAATACTGGTTTATTTCTATCTAAACCAAATCCATGTACGATATACCTGTACTCCTCTCAGTGTAAGTGTAACTCACTAAACACAAACAGCTACAGTTCTATCCGATAATGTGGGGTACTAATTAGATAATATGGCTAGTTTAAAAATAATTATGCATGATGAGGAAAAATAGTTCGAATTGGCTACTTCGACCATCGAATGGGCTACTTCGACCTTCAACTTTGAATCGAACGATTCGAACTAAAAATCGTTCGACTATTTGACCATTCGATAGTCGAAGTACTGTCTCTTTAAAAAATTCTTCGACCCCCTAGTTGGCCACCTAAAACCTACAGAGGCCAATGTTAGGCTTCCTAACAATTTTCTGATCGAAGGAATATCCTTCGATCGATGGATTAAAATCCTTCGAATTGTTCGATTATTCCTTCGATCATAGGAATAGCGGTAAATCCTTCGGCTTCGATATTCGAAGTCGAAGGATTTTACTTCGACGGTTGAATATTGAGGTTTACACTGTAACTCTGCTTCCCAATAAAGAATATTGCAGCCAAGCTTGCTGCCCTGGATTTGTTCCCCAACTAATTGCATTATTAATAAATTAATGCAAGGAGGTAAAACACACTCAGAATCTATATTGGCACAAATTGCATTAATACCTAAACCTAATAAAGACCACTCGTTGAATACATCAACCCTAATTCATCCTGATCAAGTGGAGTTTATCCCTACGGAGAAAATATTAGGCGTCTGATATAATTAAAATATACCCTTAACTCCTCACAAACTTTAGCATTTGTGTTAGCCTTGGATATTCAGAAAGCCTTCGACTCACCTGGGAATATTTATACTATGTGTTAAGAAAATGGAACTTTGGTGATAAATTTATTTCATCTATCCAAGCTTTATATAACACCTCACAAGCTTTTCTAAAATGGGGCCCTTTTGCTTCTGATAAAATGACCTTGTACAGGGGGACGAGACAGGGGTTCCCCCTCTCACCGCTATTATTTATCTTAGCGATTGAACCCCTAGCAATACTGATCAGACAAGATCCAAATATGAATGGAATAACAATAGATCAACAGACCCACAAACAAATGTTATTCGCTGATGATGTATTGTTGATGGTAACAAAACTGATACAATTCATATTTATAGCAGCAAAACAGACTACTGCTGCCTCCTGAAAAAAATGTTCAATTCCTATAGGTATGTTCCGTCTTAAAATAAACTGGATCATGATAAACAAGAGATTATTAAGTATATATGTACACAAATATAATATTTATACCAAAATCTGGACCCCATTGATAACATATGCCAGACTACAATAAAAATGCCTTACTGGGACTTTATAGTATATATCTGTATAACTAAGAATATGTTAAATGGAAAGGTTGGGTAGAGTTGAAACCTACATGATGGAACTTACAGTAACTATAAACACTGAACTAGGAGTTATGTAACAACATTATAATAAACACGGAAATGGTTGGTTAAGTTTATTGCTTTAATTTCTATTGATATACAATTTCTAATTTCGAAATGTTTTGACTTATGCTGACTATGAGGAGTGATTGAAACTGAAGTTTTTTCTTGGCTGCCAGGATACTTGAATGTGATGACAGCGGCCTCCTCTGCGTAGGAGAGTATTCATTTTCTGAAAGTAAAAATGTATAAAAATTAGATATGACGAAAGTAAATGCTGTATTGTTATCTAATAAAAAGGTTTTGAAAAAAAAAGCAATTCATTTGAGAAAACACAAGCAAAGTAACAATTTCTCCTGTATTTTTTAGCTTGTATTGGCCAAACCCAAATGCCGATGGATAATAAATCTCTTGCTAAATCCATTGCCACCTATTATGTTACTCATTATCATACCACCCATCGCTACACTTTGCCAGACGAAAACTAATTTAGTAAAATGCAAAGCTGCGTCCAGGGCGCTGAACTTTCGCTAGCGTTACTTCGGCAATCAAAGCGAAGATGCACTAGCAAAACTTCGTTAGCGTAGCAAAGTGGTCTTCACTCAGTCTAATTTGCATACGGTGGGAAATTATAAAGTTTAATGGAAGCATATGTTGCAGCAAATACATTACATTACACAAGTCCAGGGAACCTTAATAAAGAAAATAGAGTTGCTATAATGTCCTACACATGAGCCCACTGTATAGTTTATGTTCCATATGTTCCATATGTTAAAATTTAAAAAACTGCACAAAACTTTTGCAGGCTATCTCTCTGAAAAAAGGAAAAGACGCCAGCATTTTTTGGGACTTAGAAACCTTTTCCACTTAAAATATGATGTAAGTAACAGAAGATTGAGGAAGATCTATGCACTCCAATGCACCTGGTCTGATCTGGCAAAAGGCAAGTCTGGCAAAAGAGTTAACGTTCAGTAAAATCTGCATCTTAGTGAATTTGCGGAGTAACATCCATTCGCCAGAGCGAAAATTTGCCTGGCGATAGAGTGCGAATGACCTTTAGTGGCTGTCTCTTTCGCTAGCGAAGTTACGCCTGTGCCCATTAGTAAATCGGCGAAGTGCCTGAAAGCGGTAATGCTTTAGTAAATCTCCTTGTGTCTCATTTGTGCTTTTTGGTTTTTACTATAAACTGTAATCTCAGGATCCTGTTTACCTCCTGTATTGCTATTTGTGTGTTTAATGCATACACCTCTTTTTTGTACAGTTATTAACATATTGTACAATATGTTGGCACTTCTGTGTGGACTGAATTTCGAACATCAATCTGTTATCAGATGAGCACTATTCATGGCACTAAGGACTCAGGTTGGAGTCCTAAGCTACTGGGTTCTATTCCAGCCATAGAAATATCTGTAGGAATTAGCATGTTGTTAGGGTTTCTTCTGGATATCCTGTTCCCTGCTCCACTAAACACACAAACAGGTTAATTAAAAGCAGTTGTTTACCTTGATATTACATTGCAGTATGATGTAGAGAGCAATATTTATTATAATTATTATTTGTGGTTTTTGAGTTAACTTTTAATTCAGCAGCTCTCCAGTTTGCAATTTCAGCAATCTGGCTGCTAGGTTCCAAATTACCATAGAAACCATACACTGATTTGAATAAGAGATTGAAACATAATTAGGCAGGATCTAAATAGAAAGTTGATTAGTTAAAAGCAGCAATAACAATACATTTGTTACAGAGAATTTGTTTTTTAGATGGAGTCAGTGACCCCCATTTGAAAGCTGGAAATGGACAGAAGAAGGGAAGGGAACCCATTCAAACACTATAAAATAAAAAAATATTTATAAAAATAAAAAATGAAAGCAAATTGAAAAGTTGCTTAAAATTAGCCCATAACATAAAAAAAGTTAAGCTATAGGTAAACCATCTCTGTGATTTAAAAGCTCCACTGGGACATGCAATTGCATATAATCCACTCTGTGGAATAGGTCTGCACTATATAAGTAAAGATGCATACAAATACAATAATAACTATCAACATTGTGGCCACTGCCATGCAATCAAGCTAAAATACTCTACTAATGCAGTTCTCACTTCCCCTGTATCTGTATCTGTAAATCACCTAGCACAGAGTTTGAACATGATTGACATGTGTATTTTTTTCCACCTAAATTGCTACATACTGTACTTAATTACTGAATATATGTAATCTTCTAGGCTGAGCATGAAACCTAATGAACACATCTTATCATATTTAGATATGAAATAATTTGGGGCTCAAGCGCCTGCTTTACCAGTCTGACATTGATTCATGATTATTAACACTATTCCCCATATGTAATAAAAGGCACCAAGTTTGCCCAGGAGCAATAACCGATAGCAACCAATAAGATGTTTGTTTTTGAACAGGTGACCAGTAAATGCTTCCAGCTGATTGGTTGCTATGGGCTACTGCTACTGGGCAAACCTAGTGCCTTTTATTACATAACCCCTATGTGATGTATTAGTTTAGCCTTTATTTCTTAGATCTAATTTGGCAAGATAGACAACATTATGTACTTGGTAAACTAGTGAGCACAGTTGCTGAGAAAAATTAAATTTCACTTTTTAAAGGCTAAATGGATTTCAGATGTGTACACTGATCCAAACCACAATGAAGGCACAGAGTACAGTCTCTCAAAGTACAAGTAAAATTACTGCAGTTCAATGCATTGTAAGGGCCCGGAGGCTCTGCTAGGATTGTGCAGACCAAGGAGGAAGCAACTTGTCCAACACAGTTCGCGGTATCAAAAGGGTTAAGCAAAAGAGTAATAAAAGTCCAAGCAAAAGGGTCAATCCAGGCAGCAAGTTTCTTAATTGAAATAACAGGCTGAGGTCAAAAACAGGAATCAGAGCAAATAGCAATAGATCACACCCATGAACTCTGTAAGATGAACCTATAATTGGGTAAGGTCTGTACTGTTCTGGCATCTTAAATATGCCAATTTGGTGCCAATTTGGCACGGACATCAAGACGTTGTGTACGATTGATGCACAAGCATCAGAACGTGCCACGTGGGAGCCCTGGGCACCGCCATCTTGCCGAAGAGGACCGGAACCAGAGCGAAGGCCAGATTAGTGAGTATTCCTTACATGCATCTGGGGACTTTCCATGTATACATGAAAATGCAATGTCCTAGAACAGTAACGCTTGATTCTCAAGCTCCCTTCCCCCACCCCTACAGCTTATTACTTTCTTATAAAATAATAACCACACTTCTTCTGCCAACCAGTGTCATCAATGTCCTCTGTTAAGCAGCTATGTTTATTCATTTTACTAGTGACCTTGTAATTATTTGTCTTGTTTTCAAATGTAGCCTTTTGACAGTAAGTACTATTGGATAGGGCCCTCAGCATCTTTTGTCTGTGTACGCTCTAACATTCATCATTTTTGGCATTTTGTTTGGGCTAAACGTTGTTTCACTGGCACCACTGAAATAATGATAACAAGCCTGCTTCTAAAGTTTTACACACCATTTATTTTTAAGTACCTTGCAATTGCTTAAAAGGTTCTTAATGTTGAAAATGATACACACAGTAATTAATCAATGCATAATTAATATATTTACTTGAACTTACTGTATAATGCACTGAAAACTTCACAAATGCCAAAAATGCGAGACACAATATTTAAAGTTTATTTTTCTTCTGCTATAAAAATTACTTTTCTTTCCTTGAACCTGGTAGTATTACATGTAAAAACAGAACCAAAGAAACACAATATCTTTTTTTATTATAATTTTCATTAATACAAAATCTGGGTTATTTAAATAAGATCATTAAAAGTGCTATATTTAACAGTACTGGGATCATCATTTTTTTTACTTACACTTCTTTGAAAAATGACACTTTGTGCACTCTTGACATTTTATACTGAAAGAGAGAATCACATTCTTAAAGAAACATTTAACAAGTTGCCTCCTGGTTTTTAATTATTGCACAGATTTGGAGAGCCTAGGGAAGAGAGATGCCTTCTTATGACCACACAGAGCCCCAGATCATTATTATTAATACATTAACTAAAGCTCATTGTGTGCTCCTCCAATGCAAGAGGGACTCCTTTAAAGAGCATCAGCATGAATTAGCTTTTCCCGAGACCTTGCATTTGAGGGCAGGACTCCAGAGCCAGTCGTCCAGTAAATTAAATGAAACATATAAAGCATGCACTAAGATGTGTTTTAATGACTTAATGAATTACTTGTGGTAGTTTCAAACTGCTTTTATTTCTTTTAAATAAAATGTTTTCTAAAATAATATTTTTTTTATTTGATATGCACTTACAAGTATCAAATGGTTAAATAATATAAAATAAACCTATACTCCTATTACTGTTAAACTATAATTCCCTGCATCCCTGCTTAAATGGTCTGCAGGTATAATTTTTTAAAATGAGTGGAATGTTACTGCATTTATTACAGCAAAAGACTTGATATATCTGTGTTTTTTGATTTAAAAAGGAGACAGCAAAACAGAACATATCTCTGTTTTTACTTTAGAATTTGGGACAATACTCTCCAACTGGACACGTGTGAATTTGTTTTTTTAGGCCTTGTTTGGAGATTACAGCATGCATAGGACACTTGTATATAGCTAAGTATTAGTATATTCAAAGACTGTAAGCAAATAGCGAACTGCAGATAACTGAAGTAAAATGCAATATATTTCCTCTAAGTATGAACTAGACAGAGATTAGGTAAAATCTATAGTTAAAAAAGTTCTTATGAGACTTCTCAGATGTGTTTAGTACTGCTCATATCACATGAGTGGTAAAATAGCTTTAGAAATGTTGACTAAAATTAACCGACAAGTACTGGAAGTAATTATTGTAAAAAAGTATAACAGTCACAAGGATAAAAAAAGGAAAAAAAAATAGAAATCACATGAATTGTTTTTCACAAACAGAGAGTTCAACAAGAAATACCTATTCTTCAAAAACATCTAGAGATTGCCAGTACAATTTTTAAAGCAGATGGAACAGCTCATATAAAGGTAGACTCAGAGATCTGTGTATGGAAAGGAAGAGGCTTGTCAGGGTGATGTTATATATGTAAAGATGAGGCATCCACTACTGCAGAAATATGACAACATGCAAGCTAATAACTTCCAATTACAAAAGGAACTTTACATTTGATGGACACAATGAAGAGGCTGCAGTAAGCATATACTGGGAAACTAAAGCTGCCACACATGGAGTTTGTTTAATGATGTTTAATTTGTTATGATTATTTGTATACAAGGGCCTGTAATATTAATAAAACTCCTTATTCAAAACATACTTTACTGAGATATTGAAAGAAAGCTGGAAAATCCTAAAAGGAAATGTTAATAAGCCGATATTGCTTAATAAAATTCATGGGAAATACAAAGTTTCTCTTAGGTGTTGACAATAATGTAGAATGCAAAAAAAGAACAACAAACTTGGGAAGGAAGAGATATTTTATGATTTTTCCAAAATAACATATATTTTATCAAATCACAGGATTATATTATAGCAGCTGCTGTTCCCATGCTGACTGTAGTAAATAAAGTAGGTGACAAACCAGCAGAATCAACCATGATCATAGTTTTAACTCTCTTCATTGAATTAATTTTCAGAAAAAAACTAGATTCCATCTTCAATATAAGCATGCACTATTATATTGCAGTGTGTTGATAGGGTGTTTATACATATATATATATATATATATATATATATATATATATATATATATATATATATATATAGCAATCTCTTTTTTAAGATAATATTTTATAGGGTCATTTAAGGTTCAATTGAAATTAGCTTCTGGCAGAAAGGCTGAGTGCATTAAAGTGCTAGTTTGGAATTGATTGATTTATTGATTCGCATGACCCTTGCTCTTATCAAACATATGAATAAAAATGTCCGAGACCTATGATTTGCATGCTTTCTCTGTAAGTGTTTTCATAATAAGGATAACTTGCAGTATTAATGGGTTGCAAAAACAGGAGCAGCTTAAAATCAATATTATTTTTCCATCACTTAAATGATTAAGATTGTTTTGGGAGAGTGGGCAGCTTATTCTATCATATTTACAAGGTGTGAAGCAAAATTCAGACAGAGGTATATCATTTTTGATATCTCTTCTACTGCCATTGTCTACCTCAAAATCTCTATAGTTTGGTTAAGAAAGAATAGAAATAATGGTAAAGTACAGATCCTGCAGAATTTCAGCACATTCATGAAAGTCTCCAGGTATGTTTATAAACATCTGAATGGTGCTATTCTTGTTAACTCTTCTTCTGGCTTTTCCAATTTCCAAGAAATTCAACCATATTTAAATTTAATCAACCTTCAGTGTCAGCAAATATTTACACATGTATTATGTTATCTGAATCTTACTTCTCATGTATTGACTTCTAGATGTTTGTGTAGACCTGTGTTCAATTTGTTTCAGACACCTGACGGTTGCCCTGCCTACATACTTGCTTTATGTTTTGGACCTGTCTGGCTTAAACTTTTGCAGGTTTGATGTGAAATAAATGATTCAAGAAGATTTAAAAATTAGACCAATTTGGCCCCTGCATTTTTATGGGTGAAATGGAATAGCATGAAGTCTTATCTTGCCAAAAAGATGTAAACATAATAAAAGTTTACAACTAAAACAATACACATTCTCATTTTGCAATGTAATAGAGTTCCCTACACAGTTTACAGCACTGCATATTTTGACTGAGCATTGCAGATTTTTAATACCTGCTTAAATGTGATGTTATTTTTTTGGGGGGGGGGGGGGTTGAGCAAGTTAACATTGTTTTCAGTGTTAGCATATATTTTCACAGTTATTCCTCATTTTCTGTCATTTTTCAGAAAGTGATTATTCAGCCTCTGACTTCTAGAATTTTTATAATTCTGTATTGTTAGGTTAACGACACATAGGCTGGTTTCTTCTCTGATGTATGTAAGGTGGTATAATATGTTTTGTCAAATTGTTTATTTTAAGTTATGTCCGGAAGGGGATAAGGATGAGCGGAAGTGAAAGAGTGGTGAGCTGTTGTGGAAGTGTAGATGACAGAGAATGAAGCTTTTGCAGGGTAAACTATTAAAACAGGAGAGATCCAGGCCTA
The DNA here is from genome assembly GCF_017654675.1 of Xenopus laevis. Classification (NCBI taxonomy): domain Eukaryota; kingdom Metazoa; phylum Chordata; class Amphibia; order Anura; family Pipidae; genus Xenopus; species Xenopus laevis. The sequence goes on from NC_054381.1 coordinate 71,135,810, forward strand.
GGCAGCCAGCCAGCTGGGTACTAACCCTAAAAGCCTCGACCAGAAAAAATGGAGATTTTAAAAAAATGGGCCCCAAAGAAAATAAATGGGTTAACAATAATTAACAGTCCAAAGACAAACAATTAATTCAGTTTAATTTTACAAAAATAATATAACGAAAGAAAACATTCCTGATAGTTATTATACATAATTGTTCAGGTGTTTGGAACATCCTGCTGTTAAAAGACTATATTTGCAGGATTCTCTTTCACTCATGCCTCCCCAAAGCAGGATCAAAAGACAGAGCTTAATGATAATGAATTGAATTGTTCACTTCAAAAGTGGGTGACTGGCACAATGCCTAACAGAAAAAGATGCCTAAGGATGATTACAAAAACAAAAGTAATTGAATTACACAAAGAAAATACAATAAACATTCATTAAAATTACAGTAACGAGACTATGATTAATGAGGCTTTGCTAGTAGAAATGGCACATGCTCTTTAATTTTTTTAATAGAGTATCTGCTGAGCTGTAATTGTTGTTATTCATGTTTCAATGATCATTTGTGTTTTTTTTGTAGTTAACACCACAAACCTTTTTTAAAGACAATAGAAGTCCATAGGACTCATTTACCATGGCCTTGGGCACAAGTGCGACATATGTTTCAGTAGCAGAACTTGATCTTTTTAACTTGACACAATGATACTGCATGATGAACCAAAATGGTTTGCTCAAGTTCTACAAGCAAAACATATGTCAGCACTCATGAAAAAGGTGTAACCTATCCCAGAAAATGTAACCCTGGATAAAGCTATACAAGACAGCAAAAGACGGATATCTCCTACATCCTCTACAAGGAATAACCTGGAATGGTTGCTATCCTTCAGATTTTGTTAGTCATAATAGTGCACTCAGTGGGTTAAATATTCATGTCTTGCTATGATAGCTCCTATATACTAATATATATATAAATATATATATAAAACAAGGAAATGCTGTGCTCACCACCAATTTTTAAAACCATTAGGCTGGGGGGCAATAAGACCACAAATTACATATAGACAAATACAAGAGGTCCTCTGCACTCAAACCATTATCAATATATTTAAGACCAGATATGGGATGACTTTAACACAGTTGGCCAGCATAAATATATTGCAATATATGGACAAACAATCCCTGTTTTGTTTAAAGGATAAGGCATTTTTCAGTAGCAGTATGCACAAAATGTCTCTGTCTTAAATATATTGATAATGGGTTGAGTGCAGAGGACTCTTGTATTTGACTATATGTATTTTGTGGTCACAGTCTCATTGCACCTCCACCTAATGGTTTGAAAAATTTGTGGTGAGCACAACTTTTCCTTGTTTGTTATAGTTATAAAGGAGCAGTGACCAGTTCCATATTGTAGCCACCCACCCATCCCAGCTATAGTCAGGTGATCCCACTGGTGTCTAATAAAAGGGCAGCCAAGTTTGGGAGTTTTACTTTGAAAGCAGTGAGTAAGTTGCAGGTAAAACTTAGTCCGTTTGTAAAATGTATAATGAAGCAGTATATAATTCTTAATGAATCAGATGAAAATTGAGCGTAGGACTGGCGGCCAGATTTGGGATGACTTTGACTTAGTTGGTCAGCTTAAATATATTGCAATATATGGACAAACAATCCCTGCTTTGCTTAAAGGGTAAGACATTTTTTAGTATTAGTATGCACAAAATGTCTCTGTCTTAAATATATTGATAATGGGCAGAGGACCTCTTGTATTTGTCTGTATATATATATATATATATATATATATATATATATATATATATATATATATATATATATCCTATTCATGATGCAGTACAATGTGCCTATGAACATTTTCCATATAACAAGAACATAGAACTTCTTATATCAATAAATAACTAGTCAGAATAAGGAAGTTCCTGAGTAGGTACTGAATAGGGTACCTAATTTTAATTTTGATTGATTTTTAAAGGAAGTTTTTTATTTGTTTTTATTCAAAATTATTCAGTGAATCAGAAAGAAAAAACAGAAAAAAACAAAACAAAAAAACATCATATATATATATATATATATATATATATATATATATATATATATATATATAGTTCAGGTATGTGGTAAATACAGTGTGTTGTATAGTACATACGATTTTGGTCATTGAATTGAATCTAGGAAGCAAATTATGAGTCAGGTTTGATTAGTTATGGAGGTCTATTAGTTCCATGTAGGTCTGAAAGGGCATTGGCACTCCTGACTTTGGCAAGAGTGAAGGTTACTGAGGCTCCCAGTCCAGTTTCCCACCAGGGACTCCAGATTTTATAAATTTTTTTGGAACTACCTCTGGCCTCATAAGTAAGCTTAATGAGGGGGATAAGTGGAGTTAACTAGATGGATTTAGGAGTCTCTAGTAGGCGGATTAGGGCTCATCCAGTGTAGTATCACATTTTTTTTGGCATAGAATAGTAGCACTCTGGCCATCAAGCAGGCCTGGTTGGTGGTAAGGACATTGTCCATTATTCCTAGTAAGCAGAACGAGAGGGACACAATACGTGGGGATCCCAGCTCTGTGGCCAGGGTTTGGATTATTTGTGTCCAATAGGAGGCTATGGTAGGGCATTCCCATACCATGTGGTAGAAGTTGACTTGTTGAGTATTACATCGAGGGAAATGGTCATGGGGAGTTTTCCCCATGTGCTTAAGCTTGACTGGGGTTACATATAGTTGATGAAAGAGTTTGTAATGTATTAATCTGTCTCGATTGAGGTAAGAGGTTTATACATATGCTCAGTGGCTTCCTCCCAGTCATTTTGGGATAGAGTAGGTATGTATTCTGACCATCGTGCTTGGGCAAATGCGAAAGGTGAGGGTGTTCCTGCCAGAATATTGCGGTATAGGTTTGTCGTTCATTTTTTGGGATTGTCGGCTGCAAGGGTATCTTCCATATTGGTGACAAAAAGAGTGGGTGAGAATGTGCCAAACTGTGTCTTGGTAGTTAAGTATCTTTAGCAGGAATGGGCGGGTCGGGGCACCTGGAGGTAGGGATCTTGTAGGGATCCGGTGGGCCCTTTCCACAATGAAGACAGATGAAAATATGTCTACTCCGAGGGTGTCTTTAAGCCATTGCTCAATAAATTGCTCCACATTATTTCCCTCTGCCCTTTCAGGAAGGCCCACAATCCTGATGTTATTGCATCTGTTTCTATTTTCGAGCTCTTCGTTTTTTGTCTAGAGCTTGCTTGAGTTGTGTTTGCACAGGTTGCATAGAATTGAGCAGTGGGGCCACTTGATCTTCCAGTGTTGACACTCTGTTCTCTACCTCAGTGGTTCTTTCCCGGATGGTCTGCATATCTTGTCGGTGCGCTGCGGTTGTTTGCAGCTGGGGCTGCAGTTCCGGTCCGGCATCGTCCTGGAGATAGGTGTTACTACAGTCCGGGGCTTGGGCGCGGTGGTAGCTGGCTGTGTTGATTGCAGAGAGTCGGCTTTAGAACTCTATTGGGAGTGGGCCGCTTCTCCAGACTACAGGGACACTGGGTGATGGTGCCAGGGGCAAAATACACAGTAGATAGAATATCACTGCAGCACCTCTTTGTTGGAAAGGTGAAAAGTTTTGTTTATTCTATCAGAAGAAACAGGCAACATTTTGGCCTGAAACTGGATAAAAATTTTAATGTTTGAATTCTGACATCAAAAAAAATTCAAAAATTCAAATTTGAATTTACTATTTGACCCTTAATAAATCTGCACTTCATGGTGCACGTGGACCCGACACGTTGCAATGCGACTAAATGCATGCGATGTGTCAGATGTTTTACAGAAAGCGGAAGTGAAGGAGAAATTGCAGGTAACAACTACATTGATCTGACTGTCAGATGAAAACGCGTTGTTGTCATCTGTACATGACTGTAAGTGTGAATTGTTGTGAAGCCGCCGGGGGAAGGATGTCAAAACTGCATTATATGTTGATGAAAAGTGGTGTCGCAGACTCCCCCCCCCCCCCGCATCTGTTTAGGGATGGTTTTTCCACTTTGGCATAAATGGCCTCTTTTACACCTCTTTAAAACCATCTGTCCTCTCTATCCAAAATATGCACATTTCTGTCCTCAAAAGAGTGCCCCTTTTCCTTAAGATGTCCAGTCCTGAGGAGTCTTTCTATGTTGGGCCATTCTCTTACAAAACAGTTGTTTTGTCTCTAAAAGGTATATATCAGAGAACTCTTCACTACACTGGACAGCATAGACCACATTACTATGTGTTTTGGTGTTGGTTCTTTAAGGTGCACCAACTACTGTCTCAGGGTGTTGCTGGGTTTAAAATATACAGTGATGTGATGTTTCTTGAAAATTCTCTTATGTTCTGAAGTTCCAGCCACATATGGGATGACTATGTTGCTTCACCTGCTATGCTCCACCCTTCTATCTCATTGAGAATGAGAATCTTCATAGACATATTGCTAATCATTTTTGGGGAGACTACCCTGAAATTGGTACTGGAATATGAGAGAATGGCCAGAAACCATCTACGTTTTAACATTCAATGCTGATATAAGGCAAACACACCATCAGCCTACTCCTGGGTTCTTTAGTAAAGGGCCAAAGGGCTATTTTGATCCTACAGTTAGCCCAGAAACAACTTTAAAATGAGCGTGTTAGACAGACCAGCTAAAACATCTAGTTGAATATTGGTGACCCTAGCTAAAGCTAAAGCTCCACCTTCCAACCTAAGTTTGCAGGAGAGAAGGGCTCTGACATCGCTTGCCAAGGACTCAAGTGTCACCATCTTGCCAGTGGATATAAAGAGGGGTTCTAAACATGTCAGACAACCACTCTAAAGTGGCCACACTACTGAGTAATTCCAATAGGTATGAACAACTCAAGAGGGGCCCTTCAAGCAGATACAAGAAAAAGACTGCCCGAAAAAGCTTGAGAAGGACAAGGTCATCAGTCTGGCTTTGTACCGTCGCTTCTACCCAGGTGAATCCACGCCATGCCTATATGGACACCATGCTCAGCAGCAGAACAAAGCTGAACCCAGAACAAGTTTGTTCCTTATTGGACTTATGCCTTAATACCACTTACTTCAAGCACAAGGAAGTCTTGTATAGCCAAAAACATAGCTGTGCCAATGGTCACCTGTGCCTCCAATTGCAGCAAGTCTTTACATGGAAGAAGTGGAAAAGAAAGCCCCCTAAAACCTTCAGGAGGACAGCACCAAGTCAGTGGTTCAGATATGTGAAAGACACCTCTGTCAAAATTAAAGCTCAAGGTTCCTGCTTTCACTCACCACATAAACTCGGTGGACAAAAACATCAACCGAAGAAGCATTGAGTAGTGAAACATTTTCAAGAAAACTCTAAAAAGTCCAGTTGCCTTTGACTTAATTCTACTAGATGCTATGGGGGTTATGTAATTAAAGGCAATATATGTCTGTCTAGGGACAGTAACTAATATCAACCTGGTAGCATTTACTGTTTAAAAGCAAACATTTTATTGGTCACTATGGGTTCCTGCTCAAGGGCACACTTAGAGCCTTTTATTGTATATGGGGTAAATATAATGATCTGGATAAAATGAGAATCTTCATAGAAGTATTACAGTCTTCCTGGTCTGTCAGTCCTACTCTCACATTCATCTGATTCCTGAAGAATTTTAGAATTTATTTAGTTATATCTATAGGCACTAAGTTTTAATTGCAACTTGCTTTTCAAGACTAAATCTGCCAAATTGTTGCCCTTTATTGGACAACACAGAGAGCACCTAACAGAAGCTATAATGATGGGAGGTAGTTGCATGCAAAACTGTCCAGAGATGACATACTTGGCCAGCTTAAAGGGATTCTGTCATGATTTTTATGGTGTAGTTTTTATTCCTAAATTACACTGTTTACACTGCAAATAATTCACTCTACCATATAAAATCTAATTCCTAATTCAATACATGTAATTATTTTAGTTGTAATATTGTTGTGTAGACAGCATCTCAGGTAATTTTCCCCAGTCATGTGATTTCAGAAAAGAGCCAGTGCTGCACTATGGAAAGGTTTCTGAAAGGCTATTGTATCTCCTACTCAATACTCAAGCCACCCCACACTTAATTATTTAAAATTGTTCATAGGTGAGCACAACTTTCCATTTTGATATATACATGCTTTTTTTTTTTACAAGGTTATAGGTGCAATACTGGTGTCTTTTTTGTTTTTAAATGTCTTTTTAAAATTGTAAACAGTCAGTGTTCTAGTTCTATATTTGACTGCTTACATACTAGTTTTGGTTTGATAAATCACTACAAAAACCAGCAATCTTCCTTCTTTCTTTTTACACGTATGCATCCTCAAGATTCACTGTTTAAAGAGGGCAACAAAAAAAGTACAGAAAAATTACATAGCAAAACTTGTATTTGACTAAGTAAAGGGGTTGTTCAACTCCCTCCCAGAGCTGCTTTAGAAGATAAAAAAAAATACACTTTACGTGGTTACACATAAAAAATATAAAGTGATTGGGAAAAGTCTTTATTTCTGGTGAAACAATTAGTTGTGTGAAGGTGAACAAACCCTTTAAGCATTTCCACTTTGCTCACTTTTAGACATCCCTGTACTTCCCACACCACTCTTGACCACTGCTCCTGTCCCCTCTAGATGACAAACTACTGAATCTTTGCCCAGGGCCCAATATGTCATTGGTGCCTAATGGTGACAGAACTGTATTAATCAGGAAGGTTCTGACCAGATAGGCTATATCTGAGTAACGTATGATAGTTTGTATGGTTATTCATAGCACATTATTGCCCAAGCACAGTCTGTATAGGAACAGAAATTGCTTGTATGTCTGATTAAGAATATGTAAGATATGTATGATTAAGAATCTTTGTGTGTTTATGTACCTATCCCTAGAAGTGATACTGATCTTGGGATCATTGCTAAACATCAGTTAGGTTAGATGCCTGAAGCCAGTCTCCCAGAGTAGTGGAGCCCCCCCCCCTATTCAGACATAAACGACCAGTCTCTGGCTCAGGCATAACATTAAAGTCTCCCTTCCAAATTGTGGAGTATTGAGTATATATTTTCATCAATTATCATCTGCAGAAGGACTGTCACCTGGGGTTGGGGGAGTAAATATTTACTGAAATGAGCAGGGTTGAGGCTATAGTGAGTTTAATGATCAAGAATCTTTCATACCTATCAGAAGTAGCCATTTCTATAGAGGGAAGAACAGTCTTAATAAAAAGTATAGCCACTCCACTTTAGCAGTGGAGGCAGTCTGTCTAAAGGCCCTGACCTTTTGGCCTATAATAGGGTCTCTTGCAGGAGCACTATACCTGTGTCCATTTTTTGAGGTTGGTTAGGTCCAGTGATTGTTTGACCGCTTACTGTACATTCCATGATATTGTCCTAAGTTTGATTAGGTTTGATTTGTGAGGAATTATGTGGTTGTAGTGCTGGGTACCTGGATGCTCACAGGCTTACCACAGCTCAGCTATGCATTTATCTGAAAAGACCATCAGAGGAAAGTACAAAGAGAAGTAGAAAAAAACATACAAGTAAAGTACAGTAACATAACTACCCTACAAATCCCCCCTCTCGGTAACCCCACCCAAAACTATAAACCATGTTGTGTATGAAGCATTCAGAACTAATCCAAAGTTCTTGAAATGTCCATTAATATAGAACTAAAAATGCACATATCATTCCTATATAGCTTGAAGGCGGCAACTTCAGCTGTCAGCTGGTTCAAGCAGACAGGTGTGCTTGCTGCTGGTTAAGAACCCCTTAAGGCATATGCTGTGGCCCTCACAAGTGGCTCTCACACATTAAAAGGTATCCATTGAATTATGTGGAGACTTAGATGAAGATCTGAGCCTGCCCCGTCCCCCGGCTGTGGGCTACATCTCTGGTATGGGAGTGCTTCCAGTCGGTGGAGGCATCTCTGTATCCCTAGAAATAAGTTGCATAGCTTAGGATACAATGAGATCTATGTGCCCTGGTACAGAAGATTACCCAGTGGGCCGTTTCAGCAACAAACTTTAATAAGCATATCTCTGCCCCTCCCCAGTAGCTCTTTCAACCAGTGTTCAGCAAAGTTCTCAGGAGTGTATTATGATCCCTGCAGGATAGTGTCCAGTGGAGCGCCTGTTATGTGCTGCCTATCAGCTCAGCATTTGGCTCCGGCCCCAATTTTATCCTATCCTTTACAAATGTTCAAACATCCCTGCTGACACTACAAGTCCTGAATAATTTCTCGCAAGTATCCCCATATATAAAATAAGCACAAACAGTGACCATTAGGAGCACTTTCTATAATTCTAACTAGTTAAGGAGTTGATAAGGGGCATGGCGTCCTTTGGGTTTGTCTGGCAACAATGATCAATCTATGTATTAAGTTAGCTGCTACAAAAAAATGTTGTCGCCCATAGACTTCAATGGATTTCAGAGTGAAACAGGTCAGAATGGCCCAACACAGTCTTCCTAATACTGCTAATTGGGTAATACTAGAAAATAACTTATTGGACCAGGGTCTAATTGGAGATCCAGCATTTACTAAACATACCATTCAACCTACAACCAAGGAAACTCTCAACATTTTGGACTGTGAAACTGACCAACGATCCATATACCTGCACTCAGTACTACTGCTTCAGATCCTTTCTACAGTATTTCCTCATTTCACATACAAATAATGGTTCTTTAAATTGGTGGTCTGATGACCACATCTGTTCTATAGAAGAGAAAGAATGAAAAAGGGGCCTTTACAAACCTCAGACTTCTATTCCCGGTCAGGCTACTGAAAACTAGTATAAAAATCATGTTGAGAGAGTACTATGTTCCTAACTGCTTAGCTAAAACAAATGCCCTAACAATCTCTCCAATCAATGATGGAACAAACGTAATCGTAAAAGAACACTCATACATATTTGGTGGCAATGCCAGGTAATATCCAATTGCTGGAAAAAGATATTTGAATTAATCAAGTGAGTTTCTCAGTGATTTGCCAGTCTACCCCAGTTATAGCTCCTATAAACTCAAGGGGATTCTGTCAGTATTTTTATGGTATAGTTTTTAATACTTTATTACATGTGTACATTGCAAATAATTCACTCTACCATTTAAAAGTTTCTTATTCAACCAATAAATGTATTTTGTAATGTTACAAGTGTTTCAAGCACTGTATGCTTTATCCATTCTATTAATGTTTGAAACAAAGCAGAGTGAGTTTAAACAACAACATTTTCATTGTTTCTTGCTTAAAAGTTTTAATCTCATGCTTTCTAAATGCCCCCAGATTATTTTTCTTAACTTTTTGTAAAGCAGTATGTTAGCAATCTAAGTTAACATCTGAAAAGGTTCACTCGACAGCTGCTGCTACACTGATTTTAAGAGGGCATCCCAATTTCTTTCCTGCCGCTCTTCCAGGTGTTGTATTGCCTACAGCAGCTGGAGAAAAGATGGTGATTTGTACAATCACTCCTTGTGCATAAGCAGGTTACAAATGAAAGTCTGTTCATTAACTGTGCCTTTTCTGGAAAAAGCTACGGGAGAACAATAAAATTACACATATAGAACTCTACTGTTCTCTTTGAAAATTTTATTTTATCAGCTATTTTTATCCATCTCAATTTCCAGACTTCCCTAACTAGAACACAATAAAGTCAGAGAACATAACTAATAAGTTTTAAATTTTGTATGTCACTCTTTATTGCTAACTATAATACCTTTCTATATATATATGAAGAACTAAGCAGGTGCACTAACTTTATTCACTAAACAGCTTGAATGTACCATATAGAATCCTGCAGGTAATCAATTCATAAGATAAAAGGGGAAGCTTCAGGGGTGCAAATAATTTTAAGTTATGGGGCAAATTCACTAAACGCCGAAGCGCCTAACGCTAGCGTAAATTCGTCAGCGTAGCGCAATTTCGTTAATTTGCCGATTCACTAACGGACGCTGGCGTAAATTCACTAGTGTTACTTTGCACCCTTACGCCTGGCGAATTTGCGCAACGGACATAACTACGCAAATTCACTAAAGTGCGCATTTTTCAGAATGCTACCTTTTACGCCAGACTTTCTTCGCCACCTCAGACCAGGCGAAGTGCAATAAAACGCTGGCGTTTTTTCATTTTTTATGGGTGATAGGCTGAAAAAGATCGAAAAATTTTTTGGGGCTACCCTCCTTCTCCCCTACATTTCCTAACTTATGGCGACTTAACTATACAGTGGGCACATGTGTAGGGCAAAATAAAAATGTTATTTGCTGTTTTGAAGGTTTCCCAGGCTTGTGCAGTGCTGCTACATATACCTCCATTGTAACTTGAATTTGGCGCCGTATGCAAATTAACCATCGCTAGCGTAACTTTGCTTTGCTTGGCGAATTAAGAGATAGAAGGCAAAGAAAGGGACCGCTACTGCTCACCGCTGCTCCTAGCCAGGTGCTCTGTCGAACAGTGTCCCAACTGCATACATCCAATGAACTCAGTACAAACAGACGGCACTTCTGGAGTAGGATTTACTCCCGAAACGCATAAGGTTCTACAGCAGTAACCCCAATAAATCCTACTCCAGAAGTGCCGTCTGCTTGTACTGAGTTCCTTGGCGAATTAACGCTAGCGCAACTTCGCAACCTTACGCTTCCCCTGAGCGCAACTTCGGATTTTAGTGAATTTGCGTAGCGCTGGCTAAAATATACCTGGCAAAGTGCGGCGAAACGAGGTGAAGCGGACGCTGGTGCAATAACGAATCTTAGTGAATGTCCCACATAGTACTTAATTAGCCAAAATGCATTATTTTTTATTTCCCATTGTATTAATGACACCCCTGGATTTTTGACCTTCACAATGCTCTCATGGAGAACTGCAGCAATCATAACATTCAGAATTTATTTTTCCATCTAAAAGAATTGGAAACATTTTGGCTATGGCAGATGATGGTGACAACACTCAGGAACAAAGAAGCAAGCACTCCAAAACATGTACCTGGCCCTCACTAGCAATATAGAAATATTAGTATTAGGTTACTGAGTTGACTGCAGTTTACAGTCTTAAGGGAGTTCTCATTTTACTCATTATTTACTTAACTTTATTTTTTTTCTTAGCCTTTCTTATCATATCTCATAGACCACCTGCAGTGTTATATCCCATACATAAAGCTACTGCATAACCTGTTGCAGGCATGGTAGCCCAAAACAATTGATAATTGTAGAAAGCCTATGTAGAAACATCTTTACAAAGACATTACATAAAACAATTATAGCATAAATATTTCCATGTATAGCGGAACCATTAAAATGCTGTACCAGCAATATTTGAATAAATATTAATTACAAGTGAACAGCTTACAAAAGATGCTTTTAAACCAATACATTCTTGTATTGTCTAATATGGAAATATACACATTTAACAGTTTAACTTTTAGTATGTTATAGAATGGCCTATTCTAAGCAACTTTTCAATTGGTTTTCATTATTGTTTTAATAGTTTTTGAATTATTTGCAATCTTCTAACCCTTTTAATTTTTCAAATAGGGGGTCACTGATCCCATCTAAAAACAAATGCTCTGTAAGGCTACAGTTTGCTGAAACTGTAAACTAGGGAACTATTGAATAAATATTCAAATTATGACCACAAATAATTAAAAATTTATAACAGTTACAAAATTTCACTCTCTAAATCATACTAAAAGTTTTAAATTTAAGGGGGTTATTTATTAAAAAAGTTTTGAGTTTTTCTTTTCTATAACATCAAAAATTTTTTGTGGAAAAAAATTTCTAATTTTTTGAGATTGAGGTCTTCGCTGGATTAAGCACAAAAATCCAACTATTTTGGCCAAAAATTTGAACAATTCTGACTTTTTGGGAAAAAGAGTGAAAAAATGAGTGATTCAGGAAAAAAAAAATCTGAATAAATTGCTCGATTTTATCGAGTTTGTACCCGAATCCAATAAAATTGTGCTTTTTTAATAATAAATAAGGTACAATAGTGGATTCTAGTTTGGTCTGACTTTTTTATTCTCAGAAAAATTCAGATTTTGATAAATAAGGCCCCCATGTTCTAAAATAAGGTGTGTAGGACTGGTGTTGAGTGATATAACATAGCTTGCACCACTTTGCAGCATCTCCTTATTTCTGGACACTGCCGTTATAAGTGGTAAAAATATTTAACTTGCATTATTGACATGAGAAACCAAACTGTTTTGCCAATGTTTATAGAGTTAATTAAAACTGGCATGAGTTTCCTATAAATAAATAATTTTTATAATTTAAATAACCTCTGAAAAATAGAAGAGTTATGCTCCCTAGCTATGACTGTATTTTTATTAACTGCTACGTTCAAGTCAACCTCCCTATAATATAACACCTTGATCTCCTGACTACTATAATGACTTTTATGGCCTATATTAGAGAGCATATACTGTACATATACAAGAGCAGTTAAATAAAGAACCATATCATTTAAAGATATGACATATGAGAATTGCTACAACACAAAAATAAAAAGGTTTTAAAGTAAAACAGGTCAAAAACTAAGCAAGATTTTACCATAACTGAAATCACTCCTCACTTAAATATAAAATAAAACTATACTACAGTTTCTATTCAGGCTATATTATGAAAATATTCTAAAATGTATCATGGAATCATGAATTTTCTTTTGTGTACTTATTTACATTTTTTGCTTGTAGTTTGTGCTTGGTGATGTGTTTCCTGTGTCATTCACAGCATGGGATTTTAAATCATTTTTATTCATTATATTGTGAATGTACTATGTACAGTTAAGATGCAATGATTTTTATTCAAGTGAAAAAAAAGGGGAAGCCTTGTTGACTTCCCTTCATATTTTATTTAGGGGTTTGATTTATGTATAAGTAACTATAATATAAAAAATAAATAAATTAAGAGGATTATTACATATCAGTAATATCTTTAATCTGCAGTGAACTGGTATGTACAATCTGTCGGAATCGGAACATCTGTTTGGAAAATTGTAATAACTTGGGTTGCAGTGAATTGGCTTCAAGACAACTCACCTGTTTTTACTAGCTGGATTATTTTTTTTTCGTCCTACTTCACCTTTTGTCTGCAGGAACATCAGTTGTGCTTTCTTGTATGGTGCCATGTGTTGAAAAGACATCTTGAAGCAGTAGGAGGGAACACTGTAGAAAAGATTTCCAGGATATGAGATTGTTGCTGAGACTCATAAAATGATTTGATGCTGATTAGAAAAACAGATCCTTAGTTGTGTGTGTGTTTGTGTGATATTTTAATTTAATTAGGAATTTCTAACATTATCCTGCAGTACTCTTTTTCAGAATCGACCAAAGCAATGTGTTTTTATTTTTATTCACCTACATTTTTTTACCTCTTGCTGTATGCTCCAGACACAATTTTTGACTTAAAATAAATAGAATTATGTAAAGAATGTGGACTCAATACATTTCTGATTTTATTTTAAATTTACATAGGCTTGTTTGAAATATACAGCATCATATCCATTGTCATATAACTGACTGGCCACTTTGCACACAAGGTTTTAAATTCATTTACATTATTATAAGTATTTAGGACCTCAGTCTGTGACTTTTATGCAAACATGCAAAGCCCACAAAAACATTGCTATTGTAGAAGGATCAGTGTCGGACTGGCCCACCGGGACACCGGGAAATATCCCGGTGGGCCCCAGTCCTTGTGGGCCCCCACAACCACGCTTTTTTTTTTTAATATTTTTTTGTCAGCGCTCTGTTTTTTTTTCCGGATCAACGGCCCCTGCAGCGCTGCCGCTGTCAAACCTGCTCACTGAACTGTGGCTGTGCGACTGTCGCCTGATGATGACGTGTCCTGTGGGGGAGGAGAGAGAGACGCGGCCGTGTCCAGTGTTACTGTAAGAGGGAGCGAGTGAGGCAGCGAGCGGTACTGCTGGCTATTGCCTAGCCTGTCTCTGCTTCCGCCCATAGCTGCCTGCCTGCCAGTACTGTCCTCTGGTTGGAGCCGAGCTGCCGAGGACCCTGTCATAACATGATCAATTGGCCCATCCCTGCTTTCCTGCTGGTGATTGGCTGCACTGCGTCTGCACGTAAATTCTACGTTTCAGGCAGTGAAGCCAACTGACCCAGGTGACCCGGTATTGTCGGATTATAATGAAGGCTTGGTGAGGCTGCAGCAGTTCTGTAGCAGGACTGAAGATTTAAGATGCAGCATCTCTACATTGGCAAATTCTTTTCTTTGAAGGGCTCCCTACAAGACACAGTTTGTTTATTGTTGTAAGCAATGTAGTCAAGTGATTAACGTGCTGTGGGTCAGTATCGGCTGTTCATCAGCCATCCCTACAACTTTAGAAAGGTCAGTTTTATGTGCACATGGAAGAGATAGCATTGACTGTCTGTTCCAGAAGCAGTGAAGTCAACAGAACAGAGGAATAGCGAAGGTAGGAACCAGGCTGGTGTTGGGGGCAGTGAAATCAGAGCAGAAGTGTATGTACTGAAGTCTGCAGTGGTTGTATGTGAAATCACGAAAGCCCATGGATGGATTTCTGGTGGTTATCTTTATTTTCTCTTACACAATTTTATAGTTTTAATAAAAAAGCATTATCTGACAGTGGTCACAAAGTTATATCTTGTTTTATGGCTGAGATCTAAATTATATTTATAACAGAGCATTCTTTGACAGTGGCACAGATCCTAACTGATCCACATTGTAAGCAGCAGCCCAGCCCTACTTTATGGCTAAGATTCTATCTACATGTATCTGTATAACAGAACATTCTGTCCCATAGGCACAGATGCTATTTCATAACCATTGTAAACTGCAGTTCTGGCCTGTTTTATGACTAAAATTCTAACTCTCTTTATAACTAACCATTCTTGGTCAAATGACTAAGGGTCACAGCTTTAACTTACCAACAAAAAAAACAAATCAACTGCAACATAAAATAGGGAGTTACTGGCTACTCGGGAGCCTCCAATTGTGAACCCCCTGCTGCAGCATTATAACAGAAGGTGGCACAGGTACCGATTTTGGTCTAACTAAACAAAAATCTAAAAAAACTTATTAAAAAAAATAAATGTTTAAATGTTCTTTGTGTCAATGTTACAAGGGTGGGAATGACCAGACAAGTTGCAAGTTTTTTTCAACTTCTTAGGGATAGTATACCTTTGAATTAACTTTTATCTTGTTATAGAATGGACAATTTTTAGCAACTTTTTAATTGCTCTTCGTTATTTATTGTTATTTGCCTTATTGTATTATTTATTTTGCCTCTTTCATTTTTATGCTATTTGCCTTCTTCTTCTGACTCAAACTAATGCCTGATTGCTAGGGTAATTTAGACCTTAGCAACCAGATCAGTGCTGGAGAGTCGAACAAAATGCTTAATGCTTAGTAATTAAAAAACTCAAATAAAAAAAAAATGAAGACCAATTGCAAATTGTATCAGAACATCACTCTCTGGGTCATACTAAAAGTTAATTTTAAAGGGATTCTGCTTTATTTCTAAATGACACTGTTTACACTGCAAATAATTCACTCTACAATATAAAATCTCATTCCTGAACCAGCAAGTGTATTTAGTTGTAATATTGATGTGTAGGTGCATCTCAGGTCATTTTGCCTGGTCATGTGCTTTCAGAAAGAGCCAGCACTTTAGGATGGAACTGCTTTCTGGCAGGCTGCTGTTTTTCCTTCTCAATGTAACTGAATGTGTCTCAGTGGGACCTGGATTTTACTATTGAGTGTTGTTCTTAGATCTACCAGACAGCTGTTATCTTGTGTTAGGGAGCTGTTATCTGGTTACCTTCCCATTGTTCTGTTGTTAGGCTGCCGGGGGGAAGGGAGGGGTTGATATCACTCCAACTTGCAGTACAGCAGTAAAGAGTGACTGAGGTTTATCAGAGCACAAGTCACCTGACTGGGGGCACCTGGGGCACCCCATGCCAGATTTCAAAATTAAATGTAAAAAAAATGTGGGCGCTATTTTGTAGTGGGGTGGGGGTTTGGGCCCTTGAGTTGAGGTTTCCTGGTGGGCCACAAGCACCCCAGTCCGACACTGAGAAGGATTGTATATTGCTGCTACACAGATGCATTGGCCATTGCTATATGCTCAAAGACCCATGAACCATGTTTGGGCCTCTCTCTAGCTAATTTGTCAAATACTGTGGGTTGATTGAGCTTTGACACATGCATACTTTTCAAAAAGGATAGTGGGAAGAGCAATCATCAATCAGTTTATTCTTTATTTATAACGTTTCGGCTGGCATATTACTGTGTTACTATGTAACTTTGTTACCATGTTAACAGTCAGGCGATCCCTGTGGTGTCCAATAAACACATTTTAATATTGGAAAGCTAGTTGCAGGTAAAATGTATAAAATATATAAAATATATAATGAAACAGAATTCTTAACTAATCCGATGAAAGTGGGTGCAAGATTGGCCGTACCAAGGATGATGTTCATACAATTGGCTAGTTTGAATATTTCAATATACAAACAAGCAATCCTTGTTTTAGTTAAAAGGGAGGGTACAGTAGCTTTATTTGAAAAATGTCCTAATTGCCTTGTTATATTGATAATGTATGAGTTCAGAGAATTTCTTGTCTTTGAAAGAATTTTGTGATAACACCCTCAAAGCAATCCCGCCTCATGGTTTAAATTTGTTTCGCAGTGAACACAACTTCCTCTATAGCCGGTGTTGGCCAGATGGCAGCAGTTTTTGATTAATTAAGGTAATTAAATAATGTCTTCTTGACAATGATAACATTCTAGTAGAAGTAAAAGCAAAAATGTAATAACTACGGAAAGCTTTTCTGAGATAAATATCTATAGTCTATAGACTATATAGGGGCATATTTATCAATGGTCAAATTTCGAATTGAAAAACCTAGAAATTCGATTCAAAAAGACCAACCGAAATTAAGTCAAAGTTTTTTTTGGGTCGAATAGGTCCATTTTCAATCAAAAAGGTCCATATTCGGCTGAGTTTGTATCGTTCGAATCGAAGGAATAGCACATAGCACATTCAAAGTTTTTCCCCAAAAAAACTTAGATTTCTAAGTCCACCAATTGACTCCAAATAGGTTCTAGGAGGTCAATCATAGGCTAAAACAGCAATTTGGCAGATTTTAGATGGCGAATGGTCGAAGTGAAATTTTTAAAGAGACAGTACATGATAAATTTCGATATTTGAATTTTCTAATTTTTTTCAATTGCCAATCAAATTTGGACTATTCACTAGTCGAAGTACACAAAAAAAAGCTCAAAATTCGATTTCTTTTTTCATTCGAAAATTCACCTCAACCTTTGATAAATCTGCCCCATAGTCTCAAGTTATCAGCAGGGATATTGTATCTTGAATGCTGAGTTTCTGCAATACTACAGTTAGTGCTTTAGGTGACATGTAAGGATATGGTTGTATCAGTATCCCTATATCTAGCTGATTTATTTTTTAAATAATTTTATCCAAAAAGTTTGTGGAATGGACCTTTTTTGTGAACATCTAAAGGATAAGTATCCATGTTTAGAACAGATTGGACTGCATTTAACAATTCCATTTTAAGGACACGTAACCATATAGAAGTTCATTACTGCAACTATAATTTCCATTAAACACCAACGCTATTTTTTACATTTATAATTTTGAGTAAAGCGAATACATGTAAGTAAACATTTAACATGTTTCATGAACTAATAATAGCATCATATCTACAAATGTAAATGATTTCCACCCTCGCTGGCACAAGAACAGTTTACAGGGTCACAGCAAAAATCTTCAATATTAGTTCTACATGTCAAAATTAGTCACTTAAGAATATAAAAAGATCCAGAAACATAAATGAGAAGGGCTCTGGCCATCTGCTTTGTCTGTTTATTTCCCTGTCTTGCTATAGGCATTGATTTCTATTCACTCAGCCAGATTATCATTACCTTCAAATCATTTGAATGTCCACAGTTGCATATACTACAGATGTCAACAGATTGCTATGCCTTCCAGAGAAGACATAATTCTCAGTGCTCAGAAGGAGCAAAGCCAACAGCTGCTGTATTCTAGTAATTTCCTATAACTTCCTATTTCTTTAGAACATAGAAGTTAGTCTGCTTCATCATTATTTAATTATCCATTTTTGCATTTTTTAAAATTTGTTTTCTAAAAAATAAATATTAATCATGTTCTTGGGCTGCAGCTTTCTTAAAATGTGGCAGCAGACTTAAAGCTCTTTGAGTGAAACATACTTTCCATTTCATGTTTCTTTTTTACTGGATGAATGTACCTTGTTTAGATAAGTAAGCCAAGCCAAATCACTGAATCCCATTAAATGACCTTAGAGGCAGAATAATTGGGACATTTGGTAATTTGGCTATACAAACAATGGAACAGGATTGGAATATAAAGGAGAAATATAGGGTTCTGAGTAATTAAAAGGGCACTATGGGGTACAAAACATTACCCTTTATAACTTATATTCACAGCACTGTTTAAGGCAGTCAGCAGCCCTATCCATAATGCATCATGTGGTAAGTCAAGGAATTTTTACTTCCACCTCTGAATTATAAACAAATTAGGTGGTGGGTTTGGGGACAACCACATTCTGGCCCTAGCCAACGCCTTATGAATACATTGCTGCTGAACACAGGAAATGCTGTATTAACAAAAAATTTGAACCATGGTAAAAATTAAATTGCAGATGTTGATAAATCAGCCCCTTAGGGACAGATTTATAATTGATTAAACTGGGGATTTTAGAAGACAGCAGCACAATCTATTTTAAACAAAACTTTCCTGATGATTAGCAAAGTTTTTTTTTTCAAACTGACACATGTATCAAAGCTGATACCTCTGTCAATCTGTCAGAATGTGTTCAACTGCTATAAGCAAGTGGATGCCATTCTGCTTTGTGGGATGGTAATGCTCAGAACTGCTCAGCATAAGCACTGAATTCAATCACCCATCCGAATCCTTGCTTCTCAATGAAAATCATATGCAGGAAGAAATTGTTCCAGTGTGGAGATAAGTAATGTTTGCAGAATTCTAACTATAGACAAATAATACATAGGTCCCTAGGTGAGTTATAAATCCATACTCTGAGTTAAAGGACATGACCTGAATATGAGGTTCTCAACTGTGGAACTCCTGTTCAGTTACTGTGTAATAGGGCAGCAGTCTAGGATTTATTCTAAGGAGGAGCAGAACAATTTATATTTGATTTTTATCAAAGTAATAGTACTAAACTGACCTGTCTTTAAGTAAATAGATTTTTTCAGTTGCATTCAGAAACTAACAAAAAATATTCATGACAACTCCAAAACCACTTAACTATCAACATACCTAATCAAGTTAACATAAGTTCACATAATAACTAACCAGCAAAAACAGTTTTGTCTGCATTTGTACCATATGGTATTCCACAACCCAGAGCAAACCTCAATCTTCCGGTCTCGGCTCATTCGTCTGCCTATAGCAGCCATCTTTGGCTTCAGGAGGAGCCCTCTGCTACTCAGATGCCACCAGGACTTAAAGTAAAAGGACCAAGGGGAAAGTCCTGGGCAAGTAAGGGGACCATAACATGTACAGAGAGGATGGGACTGTACAGTACCAATTCAAAAAGCAGAAGTGTGGTCAGGGTCACAGGCTAGGATCATACACAGATCAGAAGCGCAGTACCGAATAAAAATCCAAAGAATAATCAAACACAGGCAGAGGTCAGTTCAGGCAGCAGATTGGCAAGGTCAGGCAGTAGTCAATAACAGTATCAGACAAAATATTGCACCAGGAACTATTGAGACATATACTGGGCAATGAGTCAGAGCAGAGTAGGGGGTTTTATATCCAGTTAAATGGCTTACATAGATCACCTGTGGCGAGATTATTTGAAGTGCATACAGTATATATATATATAAGTAGTACTTACATCAAAGTAAACTATGTCCAAGCCTGCACTGTATTTTTTATTTATGATCAGTGTTTGTATTGGCAATATATGGTCAATAATAGGAACTTGGTTCTATTCATGCCTCAGAATGAGGAGTAGGCTTATGTATTCCATTTTCTATGTTCTGTGCAACTTACAAGAGCTTATGATCACCATATCTTTTGCAGTCTTTTTAGCTCCACTAAATATCTTCTGAATCTTTATAAATATCTATGCACCAAGTGACTTGTTTCTTAAAAGATGCAACTCTTTAAACTCTTCCTTATGAAACAAACATTCTTTGGAAATAATTTGCCCACCTGATCCTAAATATCCAGTTCACACTCACTTTATTTATTTAAGTTTTCCGGTTCGTCTCATGCCAACACTCCATCTTTATACTCTTATATCTACTTCTAATTAGCCATGTTACATATACTTAACAATTTTAACAATAAAGAAGATGCTATGGCTGTGACCTTAACATCATCATAAATTATGGAATATCTAGGTGTGTTATCAGTAAAAACATTGATTCTTTTCTTCATTTATCTTCAGAATATCTTTCTAAAACATTCATCATGTCCTAACAGTATTATGATTTTAGGATAACATAGCAAGCGTATCTTGCTTATTTATCTTATTTGATTAATACAAACTTCAAAAATAGTATCTGTTAAAAAGAATAAAGCTTTTAAAAATAAAATGAAAAAAAAAAATAGTATTCTGCTTTAATGCACTTTACTGCTACTGTATGTTAACACAGAGTATGGACAGTAGCTGAAGACCTCTTACTGAGGCCAGATGCAAGCACCATCTCCAGAGGCTCTTTGATTAATTGGGGTGATCCACCCTGCACAACAAGGTCAGCACGCACAAGCTTTCATTATTTTCTTAATTTACATCAATTAGAATTATGGTGTGCCCGGGGCTACCCTTGACTTCTAAAAACATGATCTACTCCTATGTGATGTTTAAACAGAGCACTAAAAGGGCCAAGACATATTTCATTAGCACATACAACTCTAGTACCACTGCCAACAATCCAAAGATTTACAGTATCTTGCAGTGTATTATCAGGACATTAGCATGAATAATTTCTGATCATAAGAAACAAACGTAAATGTATTGGCATGCAAAGAGAGTTGTTTGGAAATAGAAGCATTATTTTTAGTTGAATTAAGATAATTTAATAATCCCAGACTGCTTTATAAATTATGCTAGACTGGTATAATCAATACATTTTACTTAGCGCAATGAATGGGATGCACTCATAAATGCTCATGTTTTCTTAAGACGCATATCTAAACAGTTTCATTTGGATAAGTGTTAATATTTGTTTCCAGGAGTTTCCAAAATGTTTTTCTAATGCATGTGAGACTTTATCATATTTAATTATTTTGTGCCAGTATTTTAAATGAAGAAATAAAAGAGACATGAATAGGACTTGAACAATAGGAGTTGGATGTTATAACACAGTACTTAAGAAGAGGGATTGATTTTAGTGCCAAACACTATGATGGATTATCTTCTGATACAATAAGGTCAGGGATATCATGATGCAATTAAAAGAAAACAGGATAGTTGCAGTAATGAGCATATGTAAGACACAAAGCAGCTCTGCATACTAATTAGAGTGAATGCCAGTTATGCTCATGAAGTGTAGCTTTATTAGGAAGGTCTATATAGTTATTTATAAAATAATTTCAAGCTTTTATACAGCTAAGAGATTCAGCGGTTCCAGAATTAATAGATAGCATCACCACTACGTATAGTATATTATACATTTAATTTTGTATGAAATAGTCCAACAATTTATTTCTCATTTAAAAATTAGCTTTATTCTGTACTTTGCAATCTTCCCCATGTTCCTTACATACTTAAGTTATTTTCTTCTTGAATGAAGAATCTTATCCTTCCATCTTTTTAGCTTTACTTTGTTTCCAGCTTTTTGGCTGTTTTTGTTTATTTACTGCACAGGCATAGTAAATAAGTACAGAGGGAAAGAGAGGATGATAGGACATGAGACAGGAGAAAAGAACAGATAACAAGGATATCCATCTGTCTTTCTTATAAACGGATACATGTTGTGTGAAAAACATGAATGTACCAGTACATTATACTCTTTTAAGTATAGAAGGATATGCTTTTAAAAAGTGGTTGATTTATTTAAAATTTCTGCAAAAAACCTACTTGTCCAGCCCATCTGTTCCACCTACTGCTGCTTCCTTTCCCAGGCTCTGCAGGGGAGCCTGTGGCACTCAGCACACTGCACTGTAGGATAGGACCAATCAGCAGCTAGGCTGACCATATAGGTAACTAAATCCTGTCTTTGCTTATATAACTGCAGAGCTGTGATTGGCTATCTTTCACCTACTGGGCTTCTGGCAGGGACTGTTAGGACACACCCACCCCTCATTTGAAACACAGACAAGGACCATTGCAGATCTATATGGAGCTCCAATAGAGAGTCCATTTTTAAATATAATATTGATTTTTAGCCCAAAGTAAAACCAGAACCATATACTATTCATTATTGCCTACAGGATTAGGAGGGTTTTTTAGTTATACTATATGTCTCCTTTATTGTTAACTTATATTTTCTTTATCTATCCTAGACCCCATTTGTAATACACAGCTTTATTTTCTTTTATATGTGCCCTTCTTAGAAAGTTAGAGATCGTTTTTGTTACACCAAAGTTTCTTTATGGTAATACTTAGTAGACAGCTATAACCGTCTCTATAACAATTAATTTGGCAACCAAATTTGTAATGATATACTCTACCTGTGCTCACAATAATATAAATATTATAAAATTATAAAACAAGTATTTATATATGTAATAGTCAGCATGCTCAAAGCTTTACAAGTACTAAAATCGTATTCCTTCTGAAAGCTAAGCATTATTACAAGCTTTTGATTTGGAAAGATTAAAGAACTTGTTATACTTTTTTATTTTTCAATTTTGTATGTTCTTTTCTGTAAATTATTATCAAACATCTGTTCTATCAGATATTCTCTGTTAAACTGTCTTTTATGAGGTTGAAAGGTTTTTCTTTCCTCCTTTACAGTGGCAGTGACTCCTAAGCCCTAAACCAAAATTACAAAAATGGCTCTTGTGATCTTGGTCTCTTTTTTATATTAGATCAGATATGTAAGATGATGACATTAAGTTTGAACATGTGTTTCTTTCTGTAGATTTGACAGAGTATGATTATTTCCTGTATAATAACACTTTCAATTTCCTGTTCACTGCTTTGCCATTTCCCATTATGGCAATCACTGGATAACATCTTTAGGACTGAGTATAGCTTGATTTAAAAATAAGAGCGATTAATGAACTGATTAAACATGTGGTTTGGCAATATAAGGCAAAAATCAATCTTAAATAAATGCTTTGTGAAACAATGAAAATATATTTGACATCAAAATCAAATTACTTAGCAACCCAATCTGTAAAACAGATGATAGCTTTTTGTTATTAGTTAAACATTACTTACGATGAAACATGTTCTTCAATATCCACAAAATACAGCTCTTTAATTTCTATGTAGGTTTACAGAAAACATTTACTCTAATGAAGAACAAACTGCAACATCTGTGTAATGATAATAAGAACAGTAAAGGTATAGTATCTACTCTCCAAAAATCAATAATCCAGAATGCTCTGAAAACTGCCAAATACATTTCCCATAATGTGTAGTTTAAATTTCAGATTCCCCTTTTTCTGCAAAGACTAGAAAATACTCATTTACCAAGGCAAGACATTTCACTAGAGAGAAAAGACAGACGCAGTTTGCATTTGTATTTGAGTAATTTACCAGGACAGTTAAGGGTGCATTTTCCTGCTTCCTATGTAACCAAAAAACAAAACAAATAAAAACAAACTATATTTTAAAGGTTAATGTTTATCCCAAGTTTTAAGCCTTTGTTTTTCATTGTCAATTAATAAGAATGCTATTTAATGCACACAGCTTTGTAATTTTAAGTGGCAGTTCTCTTTTTCTTACAATTCTCTTGTTTTATGTAATAAAAAGCACTATATTTTGCCCAGGAGCAATAACCCATAGCAACCAATCAGCAGGTAGTATTTACTGGCCACCTGTTTAAAAGCAGAAATCTTATTGGTTGCTATGGGTTCCTAACCCTGGGCAACCCTAGTGCTTTTTTTATTACATATAGGGGTAAGTCTTTTACCCCCATATGTAACAGTAATCACTTAGTTTGCCCAAGAGCAGTTATCCATAGCAACTAATAAGATATTTGCATTTAACAGGTAACCAGTAAATGCTACCTGCTAATTGGTTACTTATTAGTTACTGCTCCTGGGCAAACTTAGTGCCTTTTATTGCATAACCCTCTTAGTCTTTTTAGTTTGAGCTCAGTCCAATACAGACCAAGAATAGCAAACTTACAGTGAACTTGTTTTGAAAATGCATGACCAACAGAGAAAATCTTAGTGATTTTTTTTTGGGAAGCAAAAAAAGGCCCTGTAATGTAACCCTACAAGCAACATCTACCTTGTGGGAAACCATATTTCAAAGGAGCCCTTTGCATATTGCATAATACACAAATAATGGGCTTTTAGTTAACTAATTGCACAATAACATTGTTTCGGTACGCATCTTACCAGTATGAATAAAGTATAAATTCACTGTGGTAATTCTCATTATAGAAAGACTCCTTATATTGGAAATATCAAACGGTAGATTTTATGGATGAGGAAAATATTAAGCCTTGTTTCTCAAATTTTCGGTGAAGTGAAACTGCTAGATTCTCCCATCACTAGTAGATTTGAATTTTTCTTTATTTATTTTCTTGAATTGATTTTTGCCTCCAGCTTTAATGAAGGAGGTTCCATCCCAGTGCACAACTTTAGTCTTTCTAGTTTATTGTTAGTATAGCCACAAAATATACATATACTTGTGAATCAAACTGATTTTCAGAGCAAAACCAATAGTAACTTAATTGTACATACTCCCACCACTTCAGTGACCCTTTCTTTTGCTTACAAATACCTGTGTCAATACTCATTTGCTGTACTGGATGTGGTTTACTCATCCTTGGTTTGTAATATATTCATACCTGTAAAAAAAAGCTGGGGCTGAACAAGTATATGGGCCCCCATTTTTTTTCAAACCAACAAGCCCAAAAAGCATTGGCCTATAAGGAGGAGTTAGCTTAGAGAATTAAGGTGTCCATACATGAGCCAATATAATCTGCCGATTTGGGCTTTGGGTCTATGAGGCACAGTGATGAGCGACCAATATCTGTCTGAAAATGAGCAGATATTAATTGGCTGGCTTGATTTTCCCCTCGATTGAAGGACCACATTGACCAATTGATGCAATCCTCTACCAATGGCCTACATTCACCTTCCTTATGATTCAGTAGTTGGCCCAAGGGCCAAATGATAAGATCAGCCCAAAATCACCCAGCTCAAGATGGGACATATGTGGGAGAGATCCACTCGCTTGGTGGCCTTCAGGTATATGGACAGTTTTAGTGATCATCTTATGATGTCAGATCTTATGCTAGAAATCCTGGTTTCATGTGGCAACTCCTTGTGACCTTGAACATATCACTTATCTCCTGGTGTCCACAGATGGGAAAAAGTGGTACAGTATATAAATAACTCCCTTTCATATAAAGACAGAGAGAGGGTATGGCCTGTGAAAGAATCAGCAGGTGCTACTGGAGATGTGGTCAAACAAATCTTTCAGCCTGAAATGATCAGGCATTAAAGGGGACCTTTCACCTAAAGAAATATTCCAAATCCTATTTTATCACATTAGTCAAGCAAAATAAACTTTATTTACACAATATACATTATTTTAATCTTGTTTCCTTCAGTCTGGGAACTCATAACTATAGCAAGCAGGCAAGAGCCATTTTGTGGACACTGTTATTAAGGCAAGCCTTGCATCATCTCAGAATCTTGTTTGTGCACCAGAATGGGGGACCTGATTTCTATCCCCATGCACTGGCTATACAATTAAATGGTGAAGAGAACAGAGGGATGTGGGAAGTGCAGTTACATCTAGGAAGTGCTGAATGGAAAGTGAAAGTAATTGCCTGCCCCGCCTCTATGCCTAATTCATAGAGGAGAGGCAGACAATATTTGATTGACAGCTCTGATTTTGAAATGAGTTTTGGGGGCAGATGTATTAAGGGTCGAATATCGAGGGTTAATTAACCCTCGATATTCGACTAGGAACTAAAATCCTTCGACTTCGAATATCGAAGTCGAAGGATTTAGCGCAAATGCTGCGATCGAACGATCGAAGGATTATTCCTTCGATCGAACGATTAAATCCTTCGAATCGAACGATTCGAAGGATTTTAATACAACGATCGAAGGAATATCCTTCGATAAAAAAAACTTAGGCAAGCCTATGGGGACCTTCCCCATAGGCTAACATTGACTTCGGTAGCTTTTAGCTGCCGAAGTAGGGGGTCGAAGTTTTTTTTAAAGAGGCAGTACTTCGACTATCGAATGGTCGAATAGTCGAACGATTTTTAGTTCGAATCATTCGATTCGTAGTCGTAGTCGAAGGTCGAAGTAGCCCATTCGATGGTCGAAGTAGCCCAAAAAACACTTCGAAATTCGAAGTTTTTTTACTTCGAATCCTTCACTCGAGCTTCATGAATCGGCCCCTAAAACTTCTATGAATGCTTTCATAAAAAATAGAGTTTGGATTTCATGTTTAATTTGATAAGGACTTTCATTATACAACATTTTACTTCTGGGTGACAGGTCCACTTTAAAGTTTCTTTAAAATGTAAACCAATTCCTCCCCTGGGTTAGAATATATTTCCCCTTCAGAAAAAAAATGGTATTTAATTACCATTACATTTTCATTATTTTAAAGTTATTTTAAAAGCAAATTTAAAGCAATAACCATGTGCTTTGCTATTCGTTACACTCGCTGCTGGTTCTGACTATTGAAAAATACACCTACCCTGCAGCGAAGAGTCCAGTTCACACAATATGCATGGTTCTTCAGACGTCTTTTAATCAGATAGTGTATGCTACTATTTGTATGTCAGAACCAGCCATACAGAAAAATGTATTTTAAAAAAGTATAACTACTAGTGAATATATATTAAAAAGTTGTTTAGGATAATATTTTCTTTCATTCGGCAACATTTTACCTTTTGGTTTACATTTTTTTGTCACTGTTGTTATAGTTTTCATTTTTATGGAACCTAAGGCTATCATATTTTATAAACATGAGTGCAAATTAAATTGGTTGACTTTTTGGCAGAACAATTCCAGCAGGAAGAGCACATGCTGTAAATTAAAAAATATAAGTTGCAGTTTTAGGTACCAGGAAAAAAAGTCAAGATTGATATTTTGTAAAATAGTGCGGCCACATGCAGCTAATCTCTGCTGCTTTGCTAGAGGTTACTCGAACAGTGTTACAACAGCAGGAAAACACAAGATGACAATGTTGCTATACAAGGTCTGCAAGATTCCCTGATAAACCGCTGTCACGGTGAACTGGAATCCTTGAGATCAGTGTACAGTGTTCAGTCTTACAGAACAGGGGATATAGTGAGAATACAATACTATTCATAGACAGAAAGAAATCTTATATTTATTCGTATTTTCAACCTACTCTAATCAGCCAGAGGATATTAGTGCAGAACCTGTACTATATTTTATGCTTTCATTGCTTGACCTCAGATTAAGCATCTCTATTCTTGGACAACCATTTTCCTGTACCTTTCTGTCAATTAGACAAAAGATGCAACTCCATTAGTGAATCAGCTTTCATATGTTTGTCTTAGCTGTCTTCTTTTTCTTAACACTTAAACACTTTTTTTTATATATGTAATTCTTTAATATTAAATACAAATAAAACAATTTAAAAAATACAATCTCATTCTCTTTCCGTATTCTAAATTCTGAGCATCAATGCACCTGCTTGACCTACTCTGATGAATTGCAGCATGGCTCAATGGAAATGGAAATCTGGATTCTTGGGGGCACATTTATTAAAACTCGAAATTATCTAAATTTTTTTATTAAATCAAACTCAACATAATGCCCATCAATGAATTTAACAAATTTATCAAATAATCAGCTCAAAAAAGTCAGGTCGGGTAAAGCCATGACAAAATCGAGCGAAAATTCTAATCAATCATTTTTTTTCAGATTTGACACCCAAATCACTCCTTTTTTCAGAGTTTTTGCCCGAAAACACCATAGAATGTTCTATTTATGCAGACTACAGGTGTAAGTATCAATACACTTGTGACATGCTAATGCTATATGCTAGAATTGTGGCTAATTTACACACAAAAGCAGTAAAAAACAAGAACCATAATATGTACATTTGCTTGATGCTAGCAGAAAAAGTGTGTTTTGTCATTTGAGAGAGAGAACTTGCATAAATAATATTATTTTCTGGCCGGCAATACTACTCCAATTTCTACCATATCAAAATAGTAATTTGGGATGAAAAATGCACATGACCCTCAAATTCAATCTTTTTAGTGAAACCTGCTTTTACTGTATGCTAGTTGATCCAGAGGAAGGCAAAATAATCCATCTGAAGCCTCTCCAATTTGCCTCAAAAGAAAAAAAAATCCTCCCAGTCTTCTGTTCCTAGGGTGTACAAGCAGGCTGTCATTACTGTTACTATTTTGTTTCCTTTTTATTTGCCAGTGTGCACACACACCCATGTTGTGGTATTTGGTTTACATTTCCCACATGTAGTTGAAGGCAACACAAACAATGCTACAGTGATTCTATGGTTGAAGCTATGGTTTTGGAGTATTTTCACTGAAAATCTAAACTCCCCCTACAACATCACCCATCTACTAAAAGGAGAGTACTGCAAGTTTTGGGGAATTATCTTTGCACCTCTGAAAATGCTCTTCAAATATTCACATCTTTTTTTTACAGGTGAATTTTCTCCATTGGATAACACAAGAATGGACTTTCACCAGTTTCTCCAGGCTCAGGCAAATTACCATTATAAATATAGAGCAAACTATTTTGCATAACATTATTTGCATAACCTCCTTCATACATTTCATTATGGCATAAATTCTCTTAAAAATTGTGAATTTTCACTGCTAGACAAAAATCATCACATTTCTCTTGACAATGCCAGTCATTTTGAATTTCCACTTTAAATCCAAATTCATACTTGCAGTATAGTGCTAGAATAGTTATTTGAAACTATGTGTCCCTTTTTAGTGATGGTTAAACTGCTGTTTTCCACAGTTTAGGATAAATACTTCAAGTAAAAAAGACAAAATAAAACATTTTGGTATCTGTATTAAATACAATTTGAATAAATGTAATCCATAATTACTTTCAAAATCAGCATGTGATTCACTGACTGTATCTGATTTGTTTAAACAATACTTCTGCTATATACTCTGTTTTTTCCGCCTTTCATACAGTCTACCAAGCATGTTAACTGGTTGTACATCATCATGACTGATTGTGTGCCTGATGACTGCCATTAACTCTGGGCTATCACCAATGAGAGGCAACTCAATAAACTATAAATTATTTTCCTTCACCATTCGGGTTCAATTTATAAATGCAAGTTACCTTTTGTGAGTAACAATATCCACTACTTGGATGAAAAGCTCCTACTAAATCACAGCAAACAGCCAATTTCAATCATGACCATATGACATTATCTTTTGGCATTCACATGTCAGTCAACTTAGCTTTCTGCTATTGATTTCTTAAATCACTGTGTAAAGCACAGGACATTTCAGCTTAAAACAGCTAAAACAATTAAACAGCTAAATATGTTTATTTCAGAGATTATTATGTTCATTTATTCACTTTATGATTTTAGTTTGGTTATGATTTATTGGTTTTGGTATATACCTTCACTGATTTTTTTATAGCAATTTTAAAGCAATTATTTTATGGATTCTGGTTTTATATTAGTTTAAGACACATGTGGTTTTGGAATAGTTGCTGATGTTTTAATAATGATTTCATTCTCTGTACTTATATGGAGATTAATGCTGTGTACGGTTATCAATATGTTTGGTCTGGTGTGCACTAATTAATTATACATGTAGTAATTGGGGGTGTTCATTAGGGGATATGAACTATGTTCATCGGTCACAGTTTGAATACATGAACACACATCATGGTGGGCTTGCGCCAAACAATATTTCTAAATTAGTACTTTATTGTAATTTTGCACTTTGATAAAGGCTGGTGTCACAGCCAAAACGTTAGATATTTTTTATAATTCAAGCAACTAAATTCTATATAAGTCCAGCGAATTTGATCTTTAGTAGCATCTGCATCTAACTAAGACGTGGACTCATCTTATATATCATGTACATATCATTTACACAAAAGTCTTTAAATATAGGTTAGAAGAGGGATCAATGGACCCTAGATTTATGCTGGGGAATAAAAACTACTGCCCATAACTGTTTGTTGTCAATAATAATTTATTGAGGAAGGGGGAATATTAGTGTTGGGGGATAGGTAGGATCCGCTCAAACTCATTACTTTACTGAAGATACCTATTGTAAATTCTTTAGAAGACATTAATGGGATGGAAGATACAATAAGCATTCTTGGAAAGGAGCTTCAACTCAAATAATATTTCTACTGAATGGGCTAAACTAAGAATACTATACTACACCAATTCCCAGTAGAAAAAAATTGCTTCTGAGAATCAGGAGTATAGTCACAGTTGAATGTAGTACATCAGCAGATTTGGATGCCATTATAAGTGCAGATTTATCTAAATGTAAGATAAAAGCTCACCTCAGAAATATTCTATTTATTCCTATAAGGTTTTTAAAAGTGTATTTATCAATGGGTGAAAATTAGACTTCACCATTTTATACAGTAAATACAATTCCATAGAATAGAAAATGGGTAGATTATTCTGTGGTGAACTTTAATCTCACAATTTGATAAACGTGCACCTAATTGTGCATACCATTGTGCTTCTGGTGTGCAGCATGCTTCTGGTTGAATATCTGTTTATTTTAGTGTTAAGTCCACTTTCAATCCATTCAAACCTTTCCTCCTGATGCACTTCTTTGCCAAAGATAACAAATAAGAAGATTAAGATAATAGCTTTTCTATTATTCTTGTCTTGGTTTTGTGCTATTCTCGTGCTTGGTTTTGATCTATCTCTGGTTTATGCCGAATGGTCTTGGCCTAGATACGAACAACTACTGCCTTGCTGAGTACATATCTAGTTTAACCTTGTTTTAGTTTTTTTTTTAATTTAACCTCTGCTATGCCATCTTTTTGTTTTTTTAAGGAGAGCTGGATTTTCTCTAGTGTCACCATAGAAAGTCCAGTTCCTTTAAAGGGTCAATGAATACAGTGCTACGCAATATGTTGGCGCTATATAAATACATGTTAATAATAATGAATACCAGCACCTGTGGAACTTTCCATCTTTTGTAATGGTACCAGATTGGCAGCTGAGGAAGCTGAGTTCGGATTTTACCTATGTGAATCTATTGTTGCCTTGTGATCCTAATGTTGGCATTTCCACCTGTGTGTGCAAATATTTGTTGAACTCACCATAACCTTGTAATGGAACTGCTACGTATTTTGCTAGAACACTGAAACCAGCAATAAAAAGGTCTCTGATTTTCTATGGTGACACTAGAAAAGATACAGCTCTTCTTAGGCAACCGGAGAGATGGGATAGCAGAAATGGTTGAACTAGATATTATATATATTTTGCTAGAACACTGAAACCAGAAATGATAAGATCAAATGCAAGTTATTTATTACAAATACTGTTCAGTGATCTTCATACTTTTTCCTTTCTCTTCAGTTATAGCATTTAAATTGCTATCTGCTTGTTTACCAAATTTATTTGAAAACAATATTTAAACATTTATTAAACCTTTGTTATTTAAATTTTCTGAGAATCCATAGCCTGTTATCTTTCTGTACTAGTTGTTGCCATCTGCTCTATGGATGTGTCATGGATGTGTCACAGTCTAATCACCTCCTGTAGAGAGCAGATTATAGAACACCTGCACAAAGTGAACACAGAGTGGGCTCAATTGGGAAATAGTTTTAACAGAAACTGCAGGCCTTCAAACAACTTACAAAACTATTTTAGTTTATGTCATCTTTATGCAAAATATTGCTATTTTTGTGTTACTATGGGAAGCAAGATTTGACAACTATTAGTTTTCTATTTTTAATACTGTTAATGTAATCAATACACCAGACTAGTTCATAAATTAAAGGTAAATGTCTAGAACAACATTTTATCTTAAAGTTATTTTTATTACTATTCATTTTTAACCTAAATTCTAATTTGGTTTAATCAGTATTTTACTTTGCATAGGAACAGCTCCTTTTTGATTTAGTAGATTGATGATATAAACAGATTTGTATGCAAAATGATTCAAGTTTGATCTACTGTAGCTGTGAAAAAGCGAAAAAATAAAAAAACACAAAAAAGGAAGAAGAACCTGGTTTCATTTTTGTAGCCTTTCAGTCAAGCCCATTTTGAACCTCTCGTCTTTTTTCTTTGTTACATTCACACACTCTACTCTTCCAATTGCTTTAGCCTGAAGCAGTTGACATTTACCCTGGCTAGATAATCGAGGAATAACATTTGTGTTACAGTTTAACATGACCCCTGCTTCTACAGCTCTTTTTAGATCACCTTCCAAAAAATGGTTGCTGACACTGTAGTGATGCAGATTGAGGAGGAGGAGGGAGTAAGGGGGGAGCAAAAGAAAGCTTATTACCGTAGCAGCACAGTCAATGTCATGAGGAACTGCTCTGCCCTTTTCAGTTCTGGGTGAGCTACTATTAAGGAAAAGGTATTAAAAAAGGACGATTGTGATGCATGCGACATACAGGTTAAGCAAAAAGCAAAGGTTAATGGATTGACTGTTACCTGTGCATGAGGCTTAAGTGTTGCCCTATACACAAGAGGATTGCTTCTGCATTTATTTTTACAGAAGGTAACTGAATTAAAGGGCTAATTTATTCTAGCACAACTCAATTTTAGAGTCCTTTTTTAAGTAACCAAGGACAAACCATAATAATAAGAACTAAGTAGTTGACTTGGTTTTTAAAGTGAGTACATGTTTATTTGAGCTTATGTTGACATCAGCGTCTAGGTGGATATATTAAAAATGCTATGTATTTCCTTACAATAGACGTGGGTGCTAAATAATGTTTTTTAATTCTGTGCTAACTGCCATTCAGGCATATTCCATAACTTGTCTATATATGTTACACTTTATACCAATATACTCTAACAAATGTTTTTTGTATATTTTATCAAGGATTTTATATGCGAAAAAGAAAGGAACAACAAAACAGATTTTCAAGACACTGGTGGTAGTTCACCTTAAAATTATGATGTAGACAGTTATTTGAGTCTCTGAGCTTGATCAATCAGGTACTAAAATCGTGTGTGAGTTCCTAAACTCATGCTTGGTTTCTGCATCCGATTACCTCAGCTTGTTGCAAATTTTATTTCTTAGAGTGGGTTTTTTTAAACAAAAAATTAAATACTTAGCACCTAAAACCAGCCAAGCTTTTACATTTATTGTTGGGGGGAAAGAAAAAAACTGTGTAATTACAAGTTATTAATTACTTATTAATTATACGCAATTGCCCATCATTTTTTATTTTTTGTGTTCTTTCTTTAGCTTTTTGTTAACCAGCCCTTCAGTTTGTAGTAGTATAAATTAGAATTTGGAATATGAATAGGAAACAGTCTGAACAGAAACATTAATAACACAAAATAACAATAAAATTGAAGCCTCACAGCGCAATACTTTTTTGGCTGTAGGATCATTGACACCCATTTGAAACCTGGAAAGCAGCAGATGGAGGCAAATAATTAACAAAATACAAAAAATGATAACCAACTCAATAGTCGCTAAGACTAGTATCTACCCCTTTAAGATTTGTAAATTGTTATTCTCAAAGGGGTCAATTTATCATTGCCTGAGCTTTCAAGCTAAGGAATAAAGGAAACCCCACAATCTTTGTAAATTTGCCTAAACAGGCTTTTGCAACAAAGAAAATCTTTAGCAGCTTTTGGGTGCCAAAGGTAGAACGTGGTCAAGTTTAAGTGGAAACCTTTTCATTTTTTTGTTCATTTAAAGGGAATCTTTAATAGCAAGGGAATGATATACGGTAGCCATCTTAAATGTATGTTTAAAAACAATTTCATATTTCACAATGTAATATTCTTCTTTAAGTTGTTGTTGCATTGCAAATTTTAATTGCACACTTTTAAGGCATGCTATCATGGTATAAAGGTGCCTGTGGGTCAATGATTGTTTTTTTTTTTTATTAATACATTTTACAATTTGTAAATGTTTAAATATGTAAAAATATTCTATAATACATATTTTATTAGGTTACATGTCAATAAGAACTATATTGCATAAAATGTTCCCCTATGTCATTAACGTTTTATTACACTGCCATGTTAATGACTTCATAGAAAGTCCACTTCCTCATCTATAATAAGAATGAATGTACAAAAACAGAAACACTGCTGCTATAAATTCAAAATGGCAGCTTAATATATCTCTAAAACAAAGTGAAAAGAAACATAAGACAAAATATGACTTTTACAGCACTACATAATATATGAGATTCTTGCTATATAAAGATATATTGCTCCCTATAATAGTTTCCTCAGTTTTGCCTTTAGTTAAACACAAAATCATGGCTGTATCTTTCACTTGGATGTATTTTGTTTCATGGCTCTTAAAAGCTGACTTTTATGAGATTATTTGGGCAGTGATTTTTTTTGTTGAGAAATGTGTGCTTTATCCTACTCATTCATCTGCAGCTACAATATTTCTGTTTGCCACCCTCTCTGATAAATGACTGAAGACTGTCTGCTACACTTTATTAAAAAGGAATAACAATTTTTGTATGCACCTTTCACAATGTAAAGGGGGGACCATGAATCAAAGGACACTGCCTGTCTGTGCCTGATAAATGCATCGTTTACCAGCTGAGGAGTTATTTAGGACTGGCTATTAATTTAAATCACATTTATCTTCCTAGAATAGGGGAGGTTGTTGTGATAGGACTGCGAATAACCAATTGTACAGCTAAGTGCACATTATTTATTACCGATGCCTGAAAGCACTGCACAATATGTTTAAAAAGCTATGGCAATTACCATGGTTAATCTAGTCAGGCTAGTAACAAATTCCTTTTTTTAACAAAATTCACTTTTTTCAGAGGAATTTGAAACTGCTCTGCAGTAAACTGTTCAAATCAAATTAGCATTTTTAAGTAAAAGGAATACAGAGGCCACCACAGATATTTACATATTGGATGAAATGGTAGTTTTAAAGCTGCCAGCATCTATTTTCCTGTCTAGAAACGTGTTGGTTTATCTGTGCATAACAATGGTATATAGGCAGCTCGGTAGGGATGGGTGAATTTATTGCCAGGCGTGAATTTGCAGTGAATTCCGGCGATTCGCCGCTGGTGAATAAATTTGCAAAACTGCCGGCCACCGGGGCATTTTCGCAGACGAATGTGCGCCGGCATCCAAAAACGGATGCCGATCTCCAAAAATGTGACGCCGGCGACGTTTCCCAAATTTTTCGGCGAATCGAAACGCCGAAACAAATTCACCCATAACTACAGCTGGGTTAAAGGTAATCCTGTCAATTGAATTGTGAGAATTTTGTCAAATGATTTTCTTCCTTGGCTATCTCTCCTCCCTTTCTTTTTATTAGGGGCTCAAAATTTTACAGTAAAATACTTATTCTTTGTTGTAAAATACATATTCTTTACTAAATTGTCATTTCAGCTTTTTGTAGTTTTATTACCTATTGTTATACTGTTTTTAATATATAGTACTTTTATAGTAGTTCTTTCTTATTTATAGTATAATTAATCTTCATTTCAACATTTTTTCTATAGGTACAACTTTACCATTGTTTTATGACAGTATTGCTCACCTGACTTGGCCTATCTGCACAATGATTGATAAATGCTCCAGTCTGACCTATGTGACAACCCTCTGTCTAATATCCTGCTATCAAATTCCTGGGTTCATGAAAAGTAATCTGAGGAGCAGAGTGCAATGTTGTCATCCTATGCTGTCTGTTATGATTACTGTTACTTTTTTTTTTGTAGAAAAATTTCTTTAACATTTAGGGGGTTAATTATCAAAATCACATTTTTTTGATTATTTAATTAACTAGAATCTACGATTTGACCTTATTTATTATTAAAAAAGCTTGATTTCATCTGATCAGGGAAGAACTCGATAAAATCAAGTGAAACCCCGAATTGTATGATTTTTTTCCCATATCGCTCTTTTTCTTTGGGTTTTTTTTTTCAAAAATTTTTTTTGGGATTTTTGCCCGAAAAGCCTGAAATAGTCAAATTTTTGGGCTAATTCCAGCACAGACCACAGAAACTTCCAAAATATTATAGGGACCTCTCCCATTAACTTATATACAACCTCGGCAGATCTGAGATGGCAGATTTTCGAAAATAAATCTTGAAAAATTTGAGGGGTTTTTTCCCCACTAAAAATTCAGATTTTATAGTAAAAAAAAATAGAGTTTATTTTGTTTTTAGCATTCGGACTTTAATAAATAACCCCCTTAGAAATTAAAAAAAAATCACAGTCAAATAAATCTTTCTTGTTCAAAAAAACCCCTTTTCATGTCCATCATTTATTAATACAATATATTATATTAGTATTTATTCTATTACTCATAGGTAATTAAATACAGTAACCCACTTGTGTACACTGTTCAGTGTAATGAGATATTTTACAAAATTGTGTAAATCTACGATTTTACCTTATTTATTATTAAAAAAGCTTGATTTCATCTCATCAGGGAAGAACTCGATAAAATAAAGCGAAACCCCGAATTGTATGATTTTTTTTCCCATATCGCTCGATTTTTTTTTTTTTTTTCTCAAAACCAGTTTTTTTTGGATTTTTGCCCGAAAAGCCTGAAATAGTAAAATTTTTGGGCTAATTCCAGCACAGACCACAGAAACTTCCAAAATATTTTAGGGACAAACATTTACACTATATAACAAGACACACAACAATGAAAAAATATTAATTTGTGGTAGAATCCATTGTATTAAAACTATAGTTTCCCCCAAATTATTATATTCACTACAAATGCCTGTTATGTAAGGTTGTGCAACGTCTTCACAACTCATATTTAACCTTGAAAAATAATATAAGATTTAGTACTGTAACCTCTTTTACACAACCTATATAGCCACTCTTCTTTAAACTATTAGACGTCTAACAATCTATACCTTTCATTACATGATGTGATGTGGAAATCTTACCACAGCAACCCACGCTTTACAAAGGCATACCAAAAAAATACAAAGTATGCTGTACATATTATGGAAGTGGGCAATCCATACAATCTCCCCCAGGCCTTTGTTGTTCATTACTTGCAAAAATATACTATTGCAAATCTAGATAGTCGGACATATGTCTCATCCATCATTGCTGTACATTACCTTGTAAACTCAAAATAATAACATTATAATAAAAATGTTGTTGAGTAGATGGAGTAAGGACAATAGGCAAGGGGAAAATAGAGTTGGTGGGAGGTGATGTTTGGGAGGAGTAATGGGGGCAGGAGGAGGATAGGAGGTAGGCAGGAGGAGGATAGGAGGTAGGCGGGGCAGGAGGGGGAGTGTAGGTAGAGGGTTGGGTTGGAGGAGAAGAGAAGGAAGTGGGGGGAGCAGAGTAGGAAGTGAAAAAGGGAGGTGGGGTTTGGTAGGGTGGATAGACACGACCTCTACCGTGCCCTTGGTAGGGTGTAGGGTTCGAGTATGAAGTATAGGCTGGTGGTGGAAAAGAAGGGATATAAGGGGAGGCAAACATTACTTTAACCTGTTCTAGCTGTAGTTAAGTATCGTCTAAAATATTTTTCATCTCTGTACTGGGAGAATTAATTGGGGTCTCTTTATCCTTATTTTCACGTTCGGTCAGAAGGATCCTAATGGCTTGGAGTGCACCAGATTCGGCTTCTCTCCTTTGTTTATCTGAAAGAGTTGTTTTTTCCTGTTCTTTCTTTTGCATTTTATCTTTTAGAACTTCATAGATTTTCTGGGCAATTTCAGCAACTTCATCTAAAGTTTTATGCTTATAATCAAGGGATCTCAATTTAAGCTCATCAGAAACCTTATCAAGTAATCCCCCAATAAAAGCCGTAACCATAATTCCAGCAAGGTCAGTAAAGCGGGGGTCCTGGTCAGTATAAGTTTGACAGGCTTTTACAAAATCTGCTAGGTATTCTCGGACATCCCGCTCATGCCTCTGCCTTATAGCAGTTACTCTAGCCCAATCACGCCTGACAGGAAAAAGATCAGACAGATTGTCTTTAATCCCCCGTCGACATTTCTGAATGTATCAGTAAGGGAAAACTTGCATCGGGACATTAATGGTTCAAGAAACTTTTTTGGCACTGCTACTTGTAATAATTGGATGAAATCAGTCCAGTTTGGACTACACAAAAAAATGAATTTGTTCTAGGGCTTCCAGCCACAACTTTGGTGTTTGCTCAGGGTTTGGCAAATTACATATTAAAGCATCTAAGTCCTTTGGGGTCCATGGCACATGGACATGTGCCATAATAGGTTTTCTGTCGGGCTGTGGTACTAGCACTTCTCTTAGGGGAAACTGCTGGGTGGTGGTATTGTCAATGCCAAGCCATTCAATAGGTCGACAAGATTGAGTAATGACAGGGACTCGTGGGGTGGAAGCAACTAAGTTGCTGAGATAGAAAGCAGAAAAGTGGTCAGGGTGCCCGGGATCTTGGAGGAATGTGTTTTCGAGATTTAAGGATGGGACAATCAACTGGTTGGGCAGGCGGGAATACTCGCTATGTGTACGGGAAGAGACGGCATCAGACACAGCAGACTATATTAATTGTGAAAGTGACTTTACTGCCTGTGGGTTAAGTGGGCTGTCACTTGCATCAGCACTAGTAGCCTCTTCACTAGGAGGTGATTGTGGAGTAGGGACCTCAACCTTGCCTTCAACTTTGACACGGGAGG
This sequence comes from Xenopus laevis, assembly GCF_017654675.1. Lineage (NCBI taxonomy): Eukaryota > Metazoa > Chordata > Amphibia > Anura > Pipidae > Xenopus > Xenopus laevis. The sequence goes on from NC_054381.1 coordinate 71,174,723, forward strand.
TTGGGATTGAATTAACAACTAGAGAGCTGGGATCCACAGTGGAATCCTCACTGCTACTATCTACAGGCAAGTTAGGGTATAATCCTGCGGGTGACCGGGAAGGCAGAGCAGTGCCACCAGTAGGGAAGGCATCACGCCATAAAACAAATATAGCCCATTGGCTACCTGTAGGATCTTTCTTGGGCTTCTTTAAACAAGTGCTGAGGAATTGTAATTTTTCAAGCTGGAAAGTGCCACTGACAGGCCATACTAAATCAGGGTTTTTTGCATCTCGCTTAGTGAGCAGGACCCAGCGTTGGGTGTATTGGGCAGCACATCTGCCATATTTTATTTGCATGTAAGCTGCAGGATTTAAAGGGTGCGATGGCTCAGTATAACTGAGGTCAGATTCCTGACTGGGTTCGGACTTGGAGGTTACCCATAGCTTCACTAGTAAAGACAACACTTGGCTCCGAAAGTGTGGTCTGTCTGCGGTTTATCTCTATTTTCTTAACTTTGTGTCTACTTTCAAATTCGCTTCTACTTCAACCCGTTTACACTGGTAGCAGGGGGAGGGAGCGGAGGAATATAGAAAGTCTGAAATACACACAGCTTATACAAATGCACAGCAAAATGATTGAGAACGGTGGATGGATTCGGTGACAGTGGAGATCGTGGGATTACTATCTTGTTAATGGCACGGAGATCTTGGACAAAACTGAATCTTGGCATATTTATTAAAAAATGAGCATATGAAAATATTATTGAATAGAAACATGAAAGAAAATATGAATGCCTTGAATTATCACAAATGTTTTTTTGTATGGGTCAACAATGACAGCTTCCATTGACTTCTACCAAACCTCGCAAGCTTTCAGATGCTGAAGTTTTACATAAGAGTGTTTCTACCATTATTCAAATTCAAGGTTTTTTTTCTGCAAATTCATAAAAAAAAAAAAATTAACATTTATAAATAACCTCCATAGTGTGAAACGGTGTAAAGCTTTTAATTTTTACACATGAATTTGAAAGCCAGTTGCTTGTACAAATGCTTTGTATTATAGATAATATGACTAGTATTTCCATTTATTAGTTTTTATTCTTTATACCAGTTGAAAATATACATAAACAGCACTATCCCTGAAAAGATTGAAGGCACATTCAGTCAAGGTGAAGGATAAAGAGTAACAGGGCTCTTTTTGTTGTTTTAAGTAAACCCATAGCAAAGAGGCTAAGGTGTCTATTTCTCTTTTGGTAGGAAACAGTTTGGATATTATAAGTAATTAAGGGTAGCAGATGTTAAAGCACACAATTGTGTCCATTTTGGCAAATTGGATGCAAATTATGCAAACGAAGTGCACTAAGAAAATTGCCCCCTTGTGCCTGCTACAGTGCTATAATTTTTGGGAAAAACTGTTGCATTTTGGGAAAAAACATGGGGATTGCACTTGAAATTGCACTTTGTTAACTGCGTCTTGGTAAGTGAATAAGCCCTATTAACTTTGAGATAAATTAATTATGGTTTGTGGTTATGGTGCTATTATAACTTGATTTAAATTAATATTCTTCCAAACAGGTATTTGAACTGTTGAATGACCCCAAATAAATTATTTCCATGACCTTTGAGCCAAAAAGCAGTAACAATTAATTTTAAATCAATTAATGCATTTAATTGAGAGAGTAATATAAATCCTCATAAGTAAAGGTCAGGGCAGAATGCATATATCTTAATGGGTTTGAGCTATACAAGTAAATAAATATATCTGTGCAGTCTGCTTTAAAGTCTGTTTTACCTAATAGAAATTTCTCCATGCACATTGTGCTTAGCTTTGTTCTACATTAATGAATTGGTTGTAGCATGAAAAATCCTCTCTCTCTATTCCAAGATTAAAAACTAACATTTTACAGTTCTTAGTGACAAAATATAAGATCAATCCAACATATCTGACCTAGAATCATTGGGGATGACTTGGAGTATACAGATCAGCAAACTATTTTTATTGGTGAACTGTGGTGGTCGGACTACCAGTAAAATACTAATTGATTTAAAGGGTCATTGTCCATTAACTTTCTTACTGTATCTTTTGCAACAGAGTTAACAAGAATAAGAAGAGGAGACAAAAACAGAGTTTATTGTGCCCCTGATAATATCACGCTAGTATCTTTCTAATATTTTAACTTGATCAGCAATATAATTGTAAACCTCAGTCTAGCTGAGTAAATTGCTGTGGCCTGCTTAAAAAACACTGTTTAAGAGATTAAATGTGGAGAAATTACAGTGGAAGGTTAGAAGAGAACATAAGTGTATTAGGGACACATGCATTGTACATGGTTGCTATATTTTATTACACATCCTAAATGTAACCATGAACTATAATGGGTCCAAGTATTTAGTATCCTATCCTAGAACTGATTTTAATCGTGTTTGTGGATTTATGTTTTGAATTCACTCAATGACCCCTCCTAAGGTGCTTTGAAATATTCAGGCTGTGGTTTCTATAAAGGAGTGTGTCAAGCCACAAACAAGTAGTCAAACGTGAAAATAGACCAGCAACAGACTCACACAAGCTGGGGACTTGCCTGGGAGTGAGTACAGGAAGCTATACAGTGGAGAGAAGCTGAAGGGCTAAAATAACAAGGTACCAATAGGATAAAGCAGTAAGCGTAGTCAACATGGGTTTGAATCCAAACAGGCAGTAAGGGTTCAAAAGTGCGGTTCAGGCCAAGGTAAAGCAGATGAACAGTTAATAAGTCAAAACAACAAAAGCCAGGAACAAAAGATACCTTGATAACCAAGCAATTAGTGTATGTTAATGACATCCATTGAAAGGCAGAAGGGGGAAGGGAGCAAGTGTTCTAATAATGAACCACTGACATCGAGATTCTGTATGACACAATATCGAAGATGAAAACAAGCAGGAGGATGTACAGTGAAGTGCTCAACTGAAATCTCACTATTGCTGACATTCAGAGTTATGAAATCCAACTCTCACTGTTCTGAGCCCAAAAGGCTGAAACTTGTTTTACTCCTTTAATATTTCTTTATGATGGTGCTGGTATTCTAAGAATGTTGTGACATTGGTTATTTTCTTAAATTAAGTCCTGAGTGCTGTTTTGGGGTTTCATATTAATATCCTTATAGGGGTCCTCCAAAATGCAGACAGTGTAGGCTAATCAAAACTTATTGCGAACTGTTGATTATACTTACAAATAAATTAGCGCTAATGAGTTGATTTATATTGTTCTATATAAATATTATACTGCATATTCTTGTATGAATACAAAGAGCAAAATTTACAAGTCGGTACTGTATATATAAAAAAAAGCAAATCCATGTTAAACCAATGTAAATCCTAATTGTTTGATTCCTTATGTGTAGCAAGAGGTTAAGCACAAGTCATTACTATAAATTTTCCAATCCTAATGACACTCACCTGTTCTCATGTGAGTGTATAATGACAAATGGCATTAATGGGTTCCTGCTGGAAAGCAGAATCATTCACCTATCTCATGTTCCACTGTGCCCTTTTCACCACCCCAATGATTAAGGTTTTCTGCCACACAATATCATTACCCTATACACTTTTTTCATCCTATGTCCAATCTGACAAAGGCATATAAAGCTAGTTTGTGCTTGAAAGTAAAATATAATACTATAGGTAATAAGCAATACTATTTCTAATCTAAAACCTTGTATGTCTAGGAAATTCTGAATTAAAATGTGTGTGTGATGCTTATCTCAACTTTTATTTTTAATTCTATATAAACGGGATTTTTTTTTATTTTTTTATTATGTGCCATATTTAACAATATTATGCCCTGGAGAGCCTATCATTAATAAATGAACAATAATGTTTTTTGGGTACACGATTCAAATAATATGATTGCCATTGCCAGCATACAATATCCTGGGTTTGACAATTCCTTGTCTAACTTGAATCTGGCATTGATGTGATGGACATATGCAAACTGACTTCTGGGAACCATATTAAAGCAGTATTGCTATTATAAAGAAGATGGTCAATATGGTCTGTCTGTTTAACAAACAGGTCAGTACTAAATACTATTGAATCAATCAAAACCTGGACACAAAAAAGTACACTGTTGAAATTAGTCTATAGATCCAATTTAATAAATATATAACTAGCATTAAAGTCATATACAAATGCATGTACAGTAAAACCTCAATTTTGCCATGGTTTCATGGAATAAATTGTTGGGTTTAAAGGTAGGGTTTTAAAATGAAAAAAAAAAATATATATATATATAATTGAACTGTATAGGGGGTTGCTGCAAAGCAATTACACTTTTAGTAAATTAAGCATTATAAGGCCTCATTTACAAAAGTTGGGGAGAATACAAGGTGCATAGAATAGTGTCTTGATGTTGACAATTTGTACCTAGCTCCACAGGTTGTCCTCAAAGGCTCCTAAAATGGAGCAACGAGCTGTGCATATTTTTGAATAGAACACATTGTTTTTTTGCAGCACTGTATTCATAGGGGGCAGGTGATGTGCAGCACTTGGGCATCCCCTGGAATGCTCCATAGTTTGTGCATAATTCAGACATGCAGGTTAGGGAACACAAGAAGTACAGTTATGGGATCCGTCATCTGTAAACCCGTTATCCATAAAACTCCAAATTACAGAAATACATGCTCCATGGTTTGTGCAAATTTCAGACCATCAGGTTAGGGTACACATGAAGTGAAGGTATGGGATTTATACTAAATTTAAAAGTGTCCCAAAGCAAGATTCTTGTCTGTTCCCTCATTAAGGATTAAACTATCTACATGGAGGGGATTGTACATAAAAAAATAATTTCTGAAATGACATTGCTATATATTCCTGGAAGATATAGGAAGCGCCAGATACATCATAATTTTTAATATATTTTAAAATGGCATAAAGGTGGAATTATTTTGTCTGCATGCTTCCATTAAAAACCTAGCTTCCCGTAACGCTCAAATTCCCTAGAACTCCCTTCATTATTTATTAGAAAAAGCAATCTGCCTTGCTATAAGCTATTAGCAACTGAAATCCAATACTGAAAGGTCACCAAGGAAAATGATGAAAGAGAAGGTGTTAAGGTAAATAAAATACATCTTTTTAATTTTAACTGGATTCATTAAACCACAAATAAGTAGTGTCACAGGTCAGTAGGCTTCTAGAGCTGGGGTCAGAGAGATAAAAAAAGGTCCCAAGGGGCTGGTGATAGGGGATACTCTTAGACCAAGCACTGACACAATTCAAATACAATTCCCATATTTTGGTTTACATAGTATAAAAGAAGGAAACCAAGCTGAAAAGAATGTACTCTAGGTAGTTTATTTCTAAATGCTGCAGGCCAAATGAGTAAATGCAAAAACAATTGCACACTTACGTATTTGTCTCCAAGGATGGAAAATCCATGTCAATCATGTATATTCCACTGTTTGAGACAGAAGCCATATGTAAAACATGTTTCTATATTTTGTAGCAAATAAGAAAGATAGATACATAGATAGAAAACATGTTTTGCGTATATTTTATAGGACTATTGTACATGACATAAATTAAGCAATACAAACAGGCACTTATTCCATATATAAATTCATAAAATGCCAAGGTGTTACAAATTTCATGGTTCCTACAAAAGTATAAAAAAATGTATATATTAAGGTTACAAAGTAGTCTTGTATAAGCTTTAGGTGCAACATACATATTGATTATAGTGCAGAACTCGTTTTATGAAACTGTAACTGTTTAATTGCAACAACAAAAAAGACATTGGATATGTTTCGCAGTAACAACACACACCGACAAATAAAACATGTAAGGGATTTGTATCTATTTAAATATAATGCAATTTTGTCCTGCACTGGTACAAAATTGTGTGCAGAATACAAGGGCTTAAGTTATTGCACAGGAGATAAAAATAGGTTGAATGATATTCATGGATATTTGTAGAACTCTAAAATGAAAACTTAAACATATGTTTAAGAAATCTGTTGCCAAGAAAATAAATTTAGCTGCTGGATGAAACTTTCACTTGATGGTGTTACAAGTTGCAGAGTGAAGTATTGTTGGACACAAGGTGGCTCTTAAATTCTGCAATAAGCAGACTTTAAGTACCGAGCTCTCCTGCACCTTGCATTGATTGGTGTTCCCTAATCCATGGAGTACAAGCTAGAGAGGTTCCAGGGAACAACCATGTGCCTCCTTCTATGAATATAGTGATGCTGAATGCAGACAGCACAGTATTCAGAATAAAGTATATCTCTTTGCTGAGCATTGTAGACTGCTCCTTTATACACAACCAATTGGACAAGGTTCAATATGCAAACACCAGAGCACTTTGTCCTGCTTTTTATATGTTGCTTCATGCCCATTCTTTCATAATAAAGACTATAAAAGATAGGAATAGAAAATATAAAACAACTAACTTATGAATTTTAGTAATTCATGTTTATGTTTTTGATATTTGTTTATGCAGATCTAAAAGAAGGAGGCTAAAAGCAGGAAACTTTTTTTATGGGAGGAAAAAAATATATAATTGATTGTAGGAAGTCTAAAATGATTCAGACCATTCCCTGTCTGCAGCCACTATGTCCATGTGATATAGCATTTTGAAGGCTTATTTAAAACAAAAAAAGTCTGCTCCCTGTTACTGAATAGAAAGTACGACACTGACTGATTTGCTTCTGGTGATGGCAGTGATACCACATAGCCTTATCAAATGTAGTCTAGTTTAAACATTATTTTCTGAAGCATTACATGTGAAAATGGCTCAATCCCAATATTGTTTAGTTTAGTTTTAAAATGAAGAAGTTCCCAGACCACCATGAGTGTCAGTTAATTTCTGTCCTATGCTCTTACATTAAATGTTTGTTTTGGTTGCTATTGAGTTTATTTTTATAAAATATCTGGCTTCATAAAACTGTATTTTAAAGCATCATATCCTAAATCCTTTGGTTCAAGGCCTGGAGTGTTTACACATGAGCAAATACAGGGCTAGCATTCCCAAACTTGTATGAGTGCTCAAGGACTGGTGGGAAGTTTATAAATAATATACCAGTGCAATAATATACACAATCTCCTTCTAACGTGATAAGCTGAAAGCAAATGGTCATATTTCTTTCTTCCATTATGCATGTTGTGTGGCCTAAATCCCAGTAACTTTCTCTGTATCAAAAAGCAATGGGATGTCAATGTTGAACTCTATGGCTGATCTCGTTAAACTGTCATTTTTATTGTTATTATTATTCTTTATTTATATAGGGCCAACATTTTCTGCAGCACTTTAGAGAGATGATACGCTATTAGAATCAGTCCCTGACCAAGAGGGGCTTTCAATCTAAGTGTATATATATATATATATATATATAATATATATATATATATATATATATATATATATATATATATATATATATATATATATATATATATATATATATATATATATATATATATATATGATAATGATTATAATTCAATACCTCTCCCTTTTCTAAAATGGTTTTCTTAAATTATATTTTTATTTAGTTTTTTAATAATTTAAAATTATTTGTGTGTAAGAATTTAGATATTTTATGAAAACTATTTAGAGAACAAATGAACCAAACATTAGTGCAAATAAACACATGCCTTAAAAAAACAAGTGGACCAACTTCTTCTATAATGATCATTATAACAGTGCAGTGTAAATTACATGCAGAACTACAGTATGTACAATTCTCAGCTATACTGCAAAGCTATGTAAGATCTGTGAAATTTGAACAGCAAACAGCATGAACTACACACAATTCCATGTAAATTTAAAATTAAAATGTAGATAAAATATTTTCTTACATCCACTTGCTAGACATTAATCTGAAGTCAGCACAGTGTGTACTTATTTCCTTGACTGCTATAGATTGGAGCAAGTGCAGTGAAGACAATTTGCAGAGCAACCTCTAAAGAAATGCAGGATGCCTGCAAAGAATCACACTGAATATAGTGGTATAGTTCAAATTTGATTCGAATTTGAAAATGTGAATATCGAAATTTATCACGTATTGTCTCTTTAAAAATTCGACGGACCATTCGCCATCTAAAACCTGCCTAATTGCTGATTTAGACTATGGGGGACCTCCTAGAACCTACTTGGAGTCAATTGTTGGACTTTGAAAAATCAAAGTTTTTTTGGGGAAAAACTTTGATTCTAATTCGACTAAATATGCACCTATTCGATCGAAAACAGACCTATTTGGCCAAAAAAACTTCGGCTTAATTTCAGTTGTTCTTTTTGAATTTGAATTTCAAAATTCGACCCTTGATAAATATGTCCCTTAAAGTTCAAGGGCTGCATGTTCTAAGTCAAAAGTCAAAGCATTCTGGTTCTGAAGTGAAATTACTGAGTTTTCCTTTTGTATGACTACTACTTTGCTAATTTAAAGTTATTTTTAGTAACAGTGCTAAAAATCATAATTTGTTGCATAGTATAAAATAATTCTTCTATTGGACAGCTTCTATAAATGTATTTGTTTAGAAATTTGTTTAGAAAAAGTTTAGCACAAAACTACAGATTACAAAGTTCCCTCTAAAAAACAAATCCTCTATTGTGTGCACACATTGTATGGCTATTACCCTTGTCATACGATCCTGAATTAAATGTTCAGTACACATTAAAAACTTTTAGTGTGATATAGATGATACATTTAGTGATAGTCTTTGTCAGTTTGTTGTATTATTTTTTCTTTGTAGACCCTGTCCTATTCATATCTAGTACAGTGCAGCATACACATTATTTTATTATTATTTTTAGATTGTATTATTTTCACTATAGTGCATTTGCAGTCATCAGAAAATATCTAAACCAGGTACAAATTAATTTATTGCAAATTCCATCAACCTATGTTTGAAGGCTCTTCAAAATATGTCTAATTATAGGCACCATGACTTCTTTAGTAAATAAGCACCAGAGTCATCAAGTGGTTTCAGGGTTAATCACTGTTTGCATAACCCTTTGCTGAACTTACTTTCGTCTTTGAATAACTGTAAGAAGGAGACCAAACAGACACACTTAAGAATGAAAAAAGTCTCCTCATTTCTGAGGGAGAGGTTAATCAACAGATTAAAGGGGACTCTGTATTAGACAAAACTCAAGTGCACTTTTAATGCAAAACTTCTAAAAGGGCTTTGTCAAACTAAAACAAGGATTGAGTTCAACTGGCTCCATAATGATACAGATATTTACAATTATTTAATTTAATGTTCCCATTATAACAACAAGCTACCTGATACTTTGGTCAGAGAACACTTTTGGGACTTTGTTGAGTCTTTTATTTTGTGTTGACCTATGAAGTGGTTAATATGATTTTTATTGTAAATAGATAGGGGCAGATTCACTAACTTCGAGTGAAGGATTCGAATGAAAAAAACTTCGAATTTCGAAGTATTTTTTGGGTACTTCGACCATCGAATTGGTTAAATTCGTTCGAATTCGATCGAAATCGAACGATTCGAACGATTCGAAGTAAAAATCGTTCGACTATTCGACCATTCGATAGTCGAAGTACTTTCCCTTTAAAAAAAACTTCGATCCCCTACTTCGGCAGATAAAACCTACCGAAGTCAATGTTAGCCTATGGGGAAGGTCCCCATAGGCTTGCTAAACTTTTTTTGATCGAAGGATATTCATTCGATCATTTGATTAAAATCGTTCGATTCGAAGGATTTAATCGTTCGATCGAACGAAAAATCCTTCGATCGTTCGAACGTTTAGCGCTAAATCCTTCGACTTCGATATTCGAAGTCGAAGGATTTCAATTCGAGGGTCGAATTTCGAAGTATTTTTAACTTCGAAATTCGACCCTTAGTGAATCTGCCCCATACAGTACATAATCTCATTACATTATTCCTGCTGCCTAATAAACATCTCAATGAACCACTTCTCAATTTTTTTTTTATAGCCAAAGTAAGGTAATTCCCTGTTATTCATTGCTACTGGTGGAGCGGACCCTATGACTGTGAGTGGTAAGGGGACAATTAGGCAATTATGGGATTCATGAGTGCTGTGAGTCACATCCCCAAGCAGTGGAAGTTTTTTTAATATCATAGCAGGCCCTGGACCAGGATGTTAAATCCCTGCATGGTAGGAAAGTATTATATACACCAGAATCAGTAAATAGCTCTACTTATACTACAGATCAGTGCCATGAACCAGTGAGGAATTCAGTGCACCATTTCTAACAATAAATGGTATTTAAATTAAACTCCTCAAACATTACTACCATACTCAATTCAAATGTTAAACACACCCAATATCCTAGTAATATGGAACACAGGAAATTCTGTCAAAGAAATAACAGCTTCCACAAAAAACCTTAAAAATTCTCAGCTTATTTCTGTTATTAGGAAATTTTGTGCTTGCTCATTCTGATTTAGAAAAAATAAGCCTAAATATAAGTAGGACAAAGGTCTTGTAGCCATTACCTTTCTTTAGTAGCATTGTATAACAGTCCAGTAATAAAGAAAATTAAATGTAAGGATTAAGAAAAGTGTCCAGATTGATTTTTAATCCAAGCAATATAATAAGATTGTTTGCATTTTTAATGTGAGACAAAAATGGCTTTTGATGTAAGTGGTGTGTTTTCTAAGCCGAGATTTGGTAACTTGACTCAGCTCACAGAATCAATACTCTGTTGTGAGTTGATCAAAGTTTATTTATTTGCATTTTAAAGACTGGTGGAAATGATTTAGGAGTAACACTTATGACATCACCATGAACACAGTTTCTGCAAAATGCAATGCACAAAGAATATTCTTCAGTGAATGCATGGCAGAATTTGATGCACTAAAACTGACATCCATGACCACTCACTATTTCTAGCTGTAATACCTCCATCCATGCAACTACTCAGTTGGGGATATTACAGGTAGTAGTTTTCTATCTATGAGGTGTTGTTTATTTTACCAGTCCATCAATTTCAATTATCTGCATGTAATATTACCATATTTCAGTGTATCTGGATCATACTGGGAGTTTTATGCTAAATTACAGTAATAATCCCACTACATGTACAAATTCTTCAGTTAAAGTACTCTAAAGAAGACATGTAGACCTAGACCCCAACAGTCATTTGTGTAATGAAAAATAATCTTAAGAAAAAAAAAATGTCTATGACACCTCTCAATTCTTTTGTCTGTGTGATAAAAGGGAGCAAATGATGCATTCAAAAGCTTAAAAGCTGGAATAAAGATTAGGTGTAAAGTGTTATTGATTGTTTTACATACAGAATAAGAAAAACTGCATTCACTTGTCAAGTCAGATATTTGTCTATTCACCCAAAGATACGATTTGTTTTCTGAAGTACTATTCTGAACCATTATGCAATTTCAAAATGTATGCTGATTAGTTACATTATTGATATTAATATTATTACTACTATTACTAGTAGTGACACATTAGTAATTATCAATAATTCCTACATAAGCCCTACATATTTGGAAAGTATAGTATTTATTTATGAAGAACACACACACATTATGTATTCTCAGGAAAAAATGCAGTTTGACTTAATAGACATCAGCTTTGCATTGTAGAGCAGACATATACAGTATATATAGTATTTTCAGTATTTATAACTTTTCATATTGGCTCCAGGCCCAATTAAGGCCATCATTCAGATTTTTTTCTGCAGCTATGTACTAATGGGGAAAATAAACTGACAATTGACCCCTTTTAAGTTTTGGAGGTCCTTGCACTTTTTTGCCCTTGTTATATATGTATATATATTGGGGGAGTAAGCTTGTAACATTTTTTGTACTCTGTCCTCTTGCCTTTTTGATGGGGTTTTGTCTATTTATTTGTTGTTTCTTGATAAGTGCTAATCAATTTGACACTATAAACTATTTTTGCTGCAGCCAGGTAGCTAAAGCATTGCTTAAAGGCACAAGATGGTATTTGAAGCTAGAAACATGTATATGTAGGAAGACCAGATGGATTAACTTATTGTTTTTTGTTGTCATTTATATTCTATATTCTACACTTACACTCTCTCTGGTTTCTTCATTGTTCTCTTGATTCCAGTAGCTAGTCTGTGAGATATGATATATGTCTTTATATCATTATCAGCAATCACTGTAAGTCTTTGCTTAGAAGTTTATTTAAAGTTATTTTAAAAGCATTTTGAAATCTGTAAAAAGGTCTCAAAATATGCGCAGTTGCCACTATTAGCCTTTTATGGCTCACAATGGCTATGCCTGTGCATAATGCTTTGTATTTTATTAGATGTTAATCAATATAATAAATAGCATCCACGGCAATACTTCCCATATGGCAATTCTTTCATATATATATATTTATATACTGTATATATATATATATATATATATATATATATATATATATATATATATATATATATATATATATATATATATATATATATATATATTATATATATATATATATATATACAGTATATAAATATATATATATATATATATACTATAACTTGATGTTCACACACAGGACAAATTTTAAGCATAACTGACACTAGGGGGCAGATTTATTAAGTTTGAGTGAAGAATTAGAATGGAAAAAAATTTGAATTTGTAAGTATTTTTTTTGGTATTTCGATCATCGAATTGGTCAAATTCGATCGAATTCGATCGAAATGAATGATTCGAACCATTCGATAGTCGAAGTACTGTCTCTTTAAAAAATACTTCGACTTCATACTTCGCCACTTTAAACCTACCGAGCCGCAATGTTAGCCTATGGGGACCTTCCCCAGCACTTTCCGAAGCTTTCAAATAAAAATCCTTTGATTGATCTCTTAAAATCGTTAGAATTTGCGCTAAAATCCTTTGAATACGATATTCGAATTTGAAGGATTTTACTTCGGGGGTTGAATTTGAGGGTTTATTAACCCTCTAAATTCGACCCTTGATAAATCTGCCCCCAGGTTTGCTGTCTTGAAACTGTAAGATTAAGTTTGTGTGATAACCCAAGAGGCATCCATGGCTGTAGAGATATCTAATTGCATAAAATAATACTTAAAGGAGAAGGAAAGTCTGAAAACAACATTATCCCAAAAACTTAGCCTTAATATAGTCAGAAACATATTTTTCTAACTCACCCTCCTGTTGCTTAATTTGCCTATGAAATGGCAAAGTCGTGTCACCGAATGCAGTACCTGTTCTAAGCCTGTCCAGCTTCCTTTTCTCCCTGAGATGAGATTTCCCCGGGCAAAGACATGCGCACAGCACAGCAGAGAGCTTTTTTTTCTTTCTTCATTTGTATATTCAGCTTGATGTTTCCAGCAGCTTCCCCGTGCAGCTCAGTAGAAAGGGGCGGGGCTGGAGGTCTGCACTAACAGAAGGCACGTGCAGATGATGTCATCAGGGAGGCATCCACCGGCTGCAGGGCTTCTTTTGAACCTCTGATTGCTGCCTGGGCGATTGGGGGTAAGTAATTGCGGGTCTAGGGCAAGGAATCAGCGCTGGGAGGGCTCCGATTGCTACTCCCACAGCAAGCAACTGTTTTTTGACGTGCCTGCTGTTTGGGAGCGTGGGTGCTGCAATCGGGAGATCTGCCTGTGCTCACTGCCTGGCAGGTCCTTGTGAGTGCTAATGCACCCAGATGCAGAGAAACCCCTCCAATTGCCAAAGAACGTATTAGATACGTTCTTGGCAGTTGGAGCATATGCCTGCCTGCACCTATACAATACATGCTTGGCAGGCAAAGCAGCAGCTACATGTGTCTCGGTGTCCATGCTGTGTTTAAGTGTTGCGTGTTACCTGCCAGCAGCTTTGATGATGCGGCAGAGTCAAGTCAAGGAGAAAAAAATAATTTGCAAATGTGTAGGAGCTGCGGGGGAAGTGACGTCAGCACTAGTGATGGGCGAATTTGCGCCGTTTCGCTTCGCCGAAAAATTCGCGAATTTCGCGCGAAATTCGCGAAACGGCGAAAAATTCGCGAAACGGCGCCGGCGTCTCGTTTTTGACGCCGGCGCCCGTTTTTGACGCGAGCGAATTTTTACCGCGAATTTTCGCGGGCGTTTCGCGAATTTATTCGCTCGGCGCGAATCGCGCAAATTCGCCGCGAATTTGCGTCTGGCGAATAAATTCGCCCATCACTAGTCAGCACTTATAAAATGGCGCCTGCAAACTCAGTAAGATTCAGAGAACTTGCTGGGCACATTACTTCCTTATGGATGCGAATTGAGGAGTAAAAATAAAGCAGTTCAGGAGGTGCATGTGTGGTAAAGATTTTAATGACATTACCATTTCAAGCCTTTCCTTCTCCTTTAAGAATTACACTCACATGGGATTAGTACCTGGCCATAAAGATTTTGTTTTAGCTCTATACATTTAGTCTACATGTTTAAATGAAATATTTCACATTTCATAAAACATTAAATTAGATTATTTTTATTATTATCTTTTTAATTATAAAATGTAGGATTTCTCCTTCAGTCATAATCACAGCTATTATGAGATACTTTAACATTGCAAATAGTGAGTAGAATGGCATTGTTAATAATTAATCACTTAGCTTATATTCACTAATGGAGATGTGAAATCAAAGCCATGCTGGAAAATTCTGTGTTGGCTGGTATGATATCTCAGGATCTCTTAAAGTAAACAGATTTCATTGGAGATAAAAGGCTAAATGGCTTTTATTCATGTCTAAAACAATTCTGTTTGAAATATAAATGGGCTTGAGTAGGCAAGCTGAAACAAACACAAATATATGTAAACACATTGTTTCCATGAGATAAATTGTTCCATTTTAAAGACCAGGAAAATTAAAATTTTGCTATGACCATGTGCTTATATAAAACACAAACAATAAAACCATGTTCCATGTGATCATATTAATCTATACACAAGGGTAGACACTCTGATTTCTATCAGTGACAATTATTCCACTGCTGTTTCAGAAGCCATGGTGTGGTAACTGAATTAGTGCAATAGCTGCTGGCTAGTAAATATGGGTACAATGGGTAAATAGGACATACTATTTGATAAGATCCATTTAAAACACAACTTTAAAACATGACCATCAAAAATCTGTCTTGCCTCCTCATGTCCTTTAAATTCTGTTCAACGATTAGCAGTGGTGTTGGTATAAAAGCATGAGAGGAAAAATTGGTATTAATAAAATTGTGATTATACCCATACCAAGGAAAATGTGTATATCTGATGGATATAACCACAAATGTCTTTTTAGTCAGTAACAGGGAAAGATGATCAGAATTTGATCTTAAAAAGTTAATAATTTAAAACCCTCATCCTGCCATAAAAATATATTTTAAAATTATTTCTGTTTCGTTTTTTTTTGTACAGTTATGGTACCCCCTTATCTAGAAAACATTATCCAGAAAACTCCAAAATACAGGAAGACCAATTCCTATAGAGTCCATTTTAAAGGGGTTGTTCACCTTTAAATTCACTGTTAGTATGATGATGAGAGTGATTTGCAAATGGTTTTCATTTTTTATTAATTGTGATTTATGAGTAATTTAGCTTTTTATTCAGCAGTTCTAGTTTGTTGGTTCAGTAATCTGGTTGCTACGGTCCAAATTACCCTCGTG
Organism: Xenopus laevis; assembly: GCF_017654675.1. Taxonomy (NCBI): domain Eukaryota; kingdom Metazoa; phylum Chordata; class Amphibia; order Anura; family Pipidae; genus Xenopus; species Xenopus laevis. The sequence goes on from NC_054381.1 coordinate 71,190,270, forward strand.
ACATGCACTGCTTTGAATAATAGACTGGAATATAAATAGGAGAGGGTGTTTTAAGCCATAACATAAGCTTGAAAAAATGCTGTGTTATGGCCTGAAATGCTGCAATTTGTCAACGATCTGAGCCATTTTCATAATAAAAGCATTTAAGCTTTACACAATGGATGGTTTCCCGGATTATAAATGGCAACAAGTAATGTGAATCAAGTTGCTGAATTAAAGGAACATTGGTGACCCTAATGTTTCTAAATAGTAAGAAAAAATTCTATGCCAATTTCCCCATTTCTCTAAATAAATTGGTTATCAAACCTTTATATATAGGCCCATAAAACTAATAACAAGAATAATTAAATTCAATAAAGTGTTGGTTGAGACATGCAAATCAAATGTGCTTGGCTAGCTATGATTCCACACACTCTAATTTAATAGATTACATAAATCATAAATAGCAAACAAGACAAATAAATCATTACACTATCATATGGGTCAACCATTTTAAATTCAGTTCTTGTACATACACTTAACAGCTGAATACCCATTTATCTCTGAGAACCAGACACAGCCCCTGGCATTTAAATAGTACTGCACTGACATAAAGTATGACAAATCAAAAACAAGTAATTGTTTTTGTATCAGACAAATGTATTTCTTTCTTTAACAAAGGGTTTAGACGCATTAAAATGATTTTTCTATGAAATTTGCTTTGTGTCATTGATTTAATCTGTGTACTCCAAGTGAAGAAACATATGCTAAAGTAGAACTTGTAACACAGTCCATCCATAATTAAAGTAAGTCTTCAATTAAAACATTTCACAACTACCTCCATTAAGCTTTGTCATACTGCAGAAAGAACATGAGCTTCTGTGTAAAGAAAAGTTAAACAATTGTCAGCTGAAAGCAGATGAGGTTTTTATTGAGTACCTGGATTATTAATGCATGAAGAGGTGCCCAAGCAGAGCACAGACACTCCAGTCATTGCAGTGCACATTATATAAATGGCTGTAAAGCTGAACAATTGGAAAATAACATTGTCTTTCATTGTGGTTAGCTGTAGTCATCACTATGAGAAAATCAGTGACCTGGGTTATTATCTTGTGACTGATCCCAGCAAAAACAGTATCCTTCCTTTACTAAACAGCAGCTAATGTTACAACCTTGAGAAATGGTCACATAATAAACAATTTATCTAAAATAAATTAAATATTAATAATGAGTCAAGGATTCAGAAATTTAGGATTTGGTGGTGTATATATATATATATATATATATATATATATATATATATATATATATATATATATATTGCTTTAGTTATACTTTCTACAGTTTATTGTGTGGGAACCATTAAGGAGCCAAGGCATCAGAATAGTGTTCCACTTATCAAAACAGTCCAACATACAGTATTCTGCTGCATTAACACAGTGAATAGTGAATTCACTAGTTTAATATTTAGGGGCACATTTATTATTGGTCGAATATCGAGGTTAAATCCTTCGACTTCAAATATCATTCGATCATTCGATCGATGGAAAAATCTTTCGATCGAATGATTAAATCCTTCGAATCGAATGATTCGAAGGATTTTAATCCATCGATTGAACGATTTTCCTTTGATCACAAATTGCCTAGAAAGCCTATGGGGACCTTCCCCATAGGCTAACATTGATGCTCGGTAGGTTTTAGGTGGCAAAGTTTTTTTTAAAGAGACAGTACTTCGACTATCGAATGGTCGAATAGTCGAACGATTTTTAGTTCAAATCATTCGATTCGAAGTCGAAGTCAAAGGTCAAAGTAGCCAATTAGATGGTCGAAGTAGCAAAAAAAAATTAAGTATTTTTCCTTCTAATCCTTCACTCGAGCTAAGAAAATGTGCCCCTTAATAAATCTTACATTAGTGGGGTTTGTAAATTCATGGTTAGTTTGCCATTACAGTGACTATGGTAATAATTCTTAAACTTACAAATTTGTGTGTGTGTGTGTGTGTGAGTGTGTGTGATTCACTTATTCAACATCATTATCTAAAAAATATATACTTCCTAAATGAAGTTACTTCAACAATGGATTCAAGAAAAAGTTTTGTTCAAATCTCAACAAGTTTCCTATGAAACATTTCCCACAACCTCAATACAACAAACTATAAGCCCTTGGCAAAGTCCTACATGTTGATGTAAAAGGCCACAAGTCCCGAAGGATTAGTACAAAGCACTAGCTACACACACTGTTGAAGTCCTACATAATAAGTGCTGCAAAAGAGTTTTTACTTCCTCATTTTACTGATTCAGCGTGTCTATTAGTCGTCTCACTCAATACTCTTTGAAAATAGTTGTTGCTAAAACTAACACAGATAATGGATTTTAAGTTTGTTCAATGCTTTAAATGTGTCTTTTTATATCTATATAGGAACTGTGCAATTTACACTTTTTGAAGTGGTGGTATTGATCCCTACTTTATGTTTTTTGGCTAGATGAACCAAAATGCATTGAAATAACCAGAGGAATTTGTTTATATTTTTAAACAAGTGCTGGAATAAAAGAGGAAAGTATATAGCAGTTATACATGAAAATGTTTTTTATAGTGGATGTCTGTTAATCATTTGTGAAACCAAATGGTGTGAAAATCTACCAAAACAAGCATGAAAATTGAAAGTTGTATACTAATGTCTTTCTAGCAACCTTGAGCTGGAGGTTAAGTATCACTTATACATATGATGTCTAAAGTTTGTATATTACTATAATCTGTGTAGTAAAAGGCATACAATTTTACTGTTCCAGAAAAGCCTAGCTGTTAAAGTCATTAAAGAATGGCAGAATATCATTGGTGCAGATTGTTTTTGAAACCATCCTTGATGGGGTAAAGGAGAATAAAATTGTACTGGTTTAGTACAAATGTGGGATCTCTAAGCTGGAAACCTGATGGGATAATGCAGAATAAAGTACCGGTTTAGTACAAATGTGGGATCTCTTAGCTGGAAACTTGATACCCAAGCAACACTGAATTACAGGAAGACCATCCCTCAGTCCATTTTAAGCAAATAATTCTAATTTTCTAAAATAAAATAATTTTTCTCTGTAATAATAAAACAGTACTTTTCTAACTAAGCTGCTATTTAACCTATTGGGTTTATTCAATATTTAAATGTATACTTCAGATATGGTAAACCAAATTACAAACAAAAACCCTTAAATCCCTAGGTTACAAGAATTCTATATAACAGACCCCATACTTGTACTTAATTTAACCTAGGAATCATACTACTGAGTATCAATCTTTTGTAACTGAGTTAGGGGTTATATAAAAATATACATATTTACCATATTAACTACTATAAATGAGCTTTGATTGTGTTTTTGGTGGGGGATGGAATTTAATAAAGCTGGGCTAAAGTGGGGTAATTATTGTTTTCATACTAAATTAGAAATCAGCCTCACTGATGAATACTACAATGTTAGTTAGCATATTTTGTGGTAAGGTACACTGCCACTAATAATGATATACAAAAAAGGGAAAGTTGTGCTCACCTTGTATTTGTCTATATGTATTTTGTGGTCACAGCCTCATTGCACCTCCGCCTAATGGTTTTAAAAATTAGTGGTGAGCACAACTTTCCCTATTTTGTTATAGTTATACAGGAGCAGTGACCAGCTCCATGTTGTAGCTCCCACCCTTCCCAGCTTTAGTCAGGTGATCCCACTGGTGTCTAATAAAAGGGCAGCCAAGTTTGGGAGTTTTACTTTAAAAGCAGCTAGTAAGTTGCAGGTAAAACTTAGTCCCTTTGTAAAATGTTTAATGAAGCAATAGAATTCTTAATGAATCAGATAAAAATTGAGCATAGGACTGGCCAGATATGGGATGATGTTGACGTAGTTGGCCAGTTAAAATATATTGCAATATATGGACAAACAATCCCTGTTTTGTTTAAAGGGTAAGGTTAGTAAGTTTGACCTGCAACTTACTAGCTGCTTTCAAAGTAAAATCATTACATGTGCAAAACCCTTTCTGCAGACCCAACACTATATAAGCCACAAAACATATCCAAAACAATATCTTTTTTTACCCAATTAACACTGTCACTAAAGTACATTGTATATTAACACAGGTTGTACTTAGTTACACTTAGCATGAGTTACAACATGTTTTCTTTAAGCTTGGCAAACTACCAGGTGGGAGTCTATAATTATTTATCAAGAATAAAGTTATTGCAGAAGCCATCTTTTATAATTTTTCTTTAATTAAAAATTCTATTTACCAGTGTTTTCCAAATGGTTTAAGCCTAGCCAAATCTCATCAATCAAGTAAAGCTTTCTAAATAAATATTGTGCATAATTATATATGTTCAGGATGTGAAACAACAACTTTGTGCATTGATTTATTTGTTATCCAGCCTAATTCATATTTTGTAATTAAGGATCATTACCACCATCATTTTATTCTTTGACTTTTCCATGTGTGTGAAAGCCAAGACCAGCTGATCAAAAATCTGGACCACCGCATAGGTTTTTGTAGATGCTGATCATTTTACTTGTTAATTTTAGAGCAATTTACAAGAAAGATTTGCTTATGGAGCCTAATAAATTGAACTGGCTCAATACCAAAATGCCAAAGGTAGTTTAACTGATGATAACCAGCTTTTGAATTGATTTATCTCTTGCATATTATTTTCAAAGAAATAGTGAAATCAGTATATATATATATATATATATATATATATATATATATATATATATATATATATATATATATTTATATATATATGTTATACAAAGTATAGGTCTTTAAGAATCAATGCTATGGTCAATCATATAGCTAACAACAGACTCAACCACATATAGAGAATTAGGAATTTGAAGTAATTTATTTATCATAATGAGATGCTCCAAAATAGAAATGCACATGTAGGTGACTGTCAGTAAGTTCCTCATAATAATGACAATTACTGAAGACAATACCACAGCCTTTTTTGCAACTTGTACTGCAGATAGTTTTGCAGATACCTGCATGGAAATAATGCAGCAACAAGCACAATTCTGATGGTTTGGCTTCTAAAATGGTCTGGCTTCTAATACAATATACAATACCTATACAGGTTGCCATGTGCTATGTTAGTTCAGCAGATGGTGGCACAGAGCTAACTTTTGCCACTTTGTGTCGGGAGTTAGAACTAGAGAACTGAAATGTATAAATTAATGTTGATTTCAATATAAATTTACAAACCTTGCTAATAATGCACAGGAAAATTGTTTGAAATTAAATGTTCTTTTATTATGCAAAAAAAAAAATGTAATTGCAATTGGAATCTGCTGTATGTCTATGCAATCTGCCCTGCTGCTTCAGAATCTTACGTAGCAGAAGCCAACTGTCCACAGCCAAGACTCTAATTCCCTCAATGACTTGCATGATTCTTCACTAGCGTCTAGCTTCTGAACCTGAAGCAGTGTAGAGAATAAAATTGGACACAGACATACTGATTTTCATAGCAGTTAAAATTTACCTAAAATGATTTATACTTTTTTTTAAATGTACACTGGAAAGCTGTTTAGAATTAAATTTTATTTCATTGTTACATTTAGGGGCATTCCCCTTTAAGTGCAACTAAAGTGCAAAGTGAATAAATTTTCTCTGCAGTTTGGTTTACATTAAATTATACATTATATGATGAAATTTATCCAGAAACATTTTTGAGCAAGTATTCATACACTCCCTCATAAAAATCCTTAGTTTGAACAACTCCAAACCATGGGGCAAATTTACTAAGCGACAAAAATGCGCTAGCAACGGCATCGCTGCACTTCACCACACTTTGGATCACTTCGCCAGGCGTAGTTTCTCCAGGTCTGTGCAAATTCATGAAGATCCGAAGTTGCGCACAGGTTACCAAACGGTTGCGAAGTTGCGCTAGTGATAATACGATAAGCAGTCCGAAGTTATGCTAGCGATGCCTAATTAGTATACGACGTGCAGTTAAAGTACAATGGATGTATATGCTTCAGCAACTACATTACACTACACAAGGCCAGGGAACCTTAATAAAATTAAATAGAGGTCTTATATTGCCCTACACATGTGCCCACTGTATAGTTTAGGTGCCAAATGTAAGGGGGAAGGAGGGTACCCCAAAAAAATGTACAATCTTTTTCAGCCTATCACCCAGTAAAAAGTAAAAAACGCCAGCGTATTTTGGGACTTAGTATAATTTTCAACTTTTTTTTGACAAACGTTCAGTAAAATCTACAACTTAGTGAATTAGCGTAGTTACGTCCCTTTGCCAGAGCGCAACTTCGCCTGGTGTAAGGGTGCGAAGTAGCGCTAGAGTATGTCTACTTTGCTAGCAAATTTACACCAGCACCTGTTAGTAAATCGGCTAGTGGCAAAATTACGTCACGCTGGCGAATTTTCGCTAGCATTAGCCACTTCGCCCTTTAGTAAATTTGCCCCCATATCTTGAACATTGTGAATGCAAGAACTAATAGTCTAGAGCAGGTGTTTTTTAGGCAAATAGCCACACACAAGCCAAACATTACCAGTTACAATATCAAGCATTACCTCAAGTTATAAAGAAAAAAACTGCCATTGGACACACAAAAAGGTGTTCTCTTCTAGGAGAAAGGTTAGGAAGATGTTAGGAGAGTGCTACCTGTCTGAATATGTAAAGCCAACACTAAAGGACTTATTTATAAAAGGTTGACTTGTGTTTTCCATGAAAAATGTTAGTTTTTACGGGAAAAAAAATCAAAAACTTGGGTGAATAGGATTGACCCGCAAACTCAAATCGAATCAGGAAGACTGCAAACAACTCCAAATTGATCCCAGGATGTCTTCCATAGGCTAAAACAGCTATTCAGCATGTTTAAGGTGACAAATAGTCAAATTTGAGTTCTTAAAGGGCCACTGTATGATAAATCTCGAAAATCTAATTTGAATTTTAAAAAAAACTCAAATTGAATTTTAACAATTCCCTAGTCGAATTTCACAGTTTTGGCCATAAAAAAACTCAAAAATTCTAAGTCAAATTCGAAAATTCTAATTTTCACTTCAACCCTTGATAAATCTGCCCCTTAGTTCCATTTAGAGCAGTTATCCCATATATCCATTTTTCAACAGCCTTGGTTCTCTCACGGTTTTTTCCCCCATACCAAAATTCCCTCAACCAGCCCCCCACAAACTTCCTGCTTCCTTAGAAGAGAACTCCCGCCCCCAGGTGGTGACATCACTCTCAGCATTTGTGCTAGTTGATTTACAGACAGCCACTTTAATGCACCTCAAATGCTGGGTCTCATAGAGTATTCCAGGAGATATGTACCTTTCCGCTAAGAAACATGATCCAGATGGCAGTGAGAAAAATTTGATTTCCTGCACAGAGCTGATCTGTTTAAAATTAGATCACGGCAACAAAGGGAGGAGTAAAATATTGAACAAAACGATTGGTTATTTTTTAGTTATTCTGGTTTTATGCATGCATACAAAGAATGGATATATAGAGGCACATTTATTAAGGGTTCATGGGAGTTATTTTTCTCTGAAAAAAACTTGAATTTCAGGAAGGCTGCAAACAACTCCAAATTGATCCCTTGACCTCTTCCACTTAAACAGCAGTTCAGCAAGTTTTAGGTGGCGAATAGTTGAATTTGAGTTCTTAAAGGGCCAGAGTACGATAAATCACGAAAATCGGATTTTTAAAAACACTCGAATCTAATTTGAATAACTCCATTGTTGAATTTGACAGTTTTTACGATAAAAAAAAAAATTCTAAGAGAAATCTATTCTCAGATATCACTGCTGGTATGCTTTGTTTAGTTTCTTTAAGGGTAGATTCCTCCATAGCTATGAGTCCATCATTTTACTGGTCAAGTTTGGAGCTCTTTGCTTTGCAGATTATATGATGTTAAAATCTGATGCCCTGACAGAATACACTAGCAGACACTGAAAACACAGACGTATAATTTTCATTGAATGTCATTCTGGGAGTGCAACAAAAGCGCAAGAACTTTGCTTGCTTTTTTACACTTTGGCTCTTTTTTCATATCTTGCCTCATCATGGTAAATGAGCTCTTCCTGCACTACTAATTGTTCATAGAGACAATGAAATGTACTGTTGGTTTTCCCTGCCCGAGTAAAAGATCACATACATAATAGGCCAATGACCTTTATAATAAGTTTTTATGTGTAGATTAATTTATAGAGATTTCTCAGGCAACCTTTACAAAGCTACAGGCTTTATCACACTTTTATAAGGCAAATAGCGTTGACAGTAATTAAAATTTGCAATTTAGGTAAATTGTTTTGAAAATATTTCCTCCGTAATTTGTTTTGAAAAGTCTGGTGTAACGCAAACACAGAGGGGCAGATTTATTAAGGATTTTTGGTCAAAACTCTCAAATTCGAATTGTGAATTATTTAAACTTGATTTGAGATTTAAATTCGAATTTCGAGATTTATCATACTATGACCATTTAAGAACTCGAATTCGACTATTCGCCATCTAAAACCTGCCAAATTAATGTATAAGTCAATGAGAGAAGGTCCAGGGATAAATTTGGTGATGTTTTTAGGCTTCCTGACATTCACATTTTTTAAAAAATCGAATAGAGTTTTTATAAATTGAAACAAATTTGATTCACGTTTTCATGTCGATTAAATTTGATTTTATTAATAAATTTTGACAAGTTGAATTTCGAATTTATGGGAATTTAGGGGAGTTTAAAAAACTCTAATTCGAAATTAGACCCTTGATAAAAGTGCCTCCCAGTGTGTGTGCAAAAATATTCCATATTTTTAGATTATAACATATTTACTTGCACTTTAGCGGCGCAAATAAAAATTCGCAAATCTGTTTGCACATTAAATACAGCACTATTATCCAGGTTTAATAATATAAACATGTGCAGTGCAAATATTTTCACTGTGTGAATCATTCTGTGCTATGAGAAGTTTATAAATGAGACCCATTGTGTTTTAGATTAAGAAAAATATCTCTCATGTAGTAAATGTAATACAAAATTAACTTTTCTGTTTTTTTAAAGCCACTTGCAATTTTGTATAAGAATTGATAAATAGAAAGCCATTTACTTTACACTATCATTAAAGGATTATGTATTGCTTTCAAGTAAATAATTCGATTTTATTCTTAATAATCTTTTTTTCTCCGACTCTTGAATTAGAACCTGCTTAATTTGTCGGTGGATTAATCAGATTCTAAAAGGAAAGGAATTATAGCATTTGTCATAAATTCCCCTGAGGTACTTTTTCTTTGATTTAGGTAGGTTTTCTTTGATACCAAACATGAAGGATTACATGAAGGTGACAGGAGAGAGGTATTCTGCATCTGGCAGGTGTTCCCTGATCAATTGCCAAGAAAACTTAGTTACTAACTTAAGGCACATCAACTGTGAAAGCAAGCCCAGAAAATGTATGTATATATATATACACATATATATCATTTACTTGTCTCTCTCTTTTTTTGTTGTTGCTGGCCACACAGTGGACAGGGGTTTCCAAGACAGACAAGCTACGATTATAAAGGTGCAGTGTGACTTTAACTGAACTTTTAGGGGAGGTTATAATTTGTAAGAAACCATAAATAAACTTATTTCCACAAATGTCAGTAATTTACCAAAAGATCAGAACTGAAAATGCACAAATGAGGAAAATACGCAGAAAAGTTGTGAAAACCACAACTTTTTTGACTTGATAACTATTACTTTCATATTGCCGTATAAAACCCAGCATTGAAAATACCCGAAAACCACAAATCAAAAAAAGATCTTATGGTTGTAAATGGGACATCTGCCATTGACATGATTTTGACAGGTTTTAGTTGGAGTATTTTCAGATTCTGAAACTTTTTCTGGTTTTTGACGAGAGAAAGTCTGACCCAAAAAAAGTCTAGGTATGGTAAATCAGCCACTTGTGCAGTGTAGAGAGATGGGTTTTTTTCTATTTAATGGCTAGAATAAAAGATTGGAAAGTAATTATAAATATAATTATAAATGGAAACATAAGAACATCAACTTTAATATTTTAGCTTCACTGAGAAGCTAAGTGAAGTTTGTTTTCGGCAAATATATTTAAATCATTTAAAGTTTTTGATGAAAAGCCAGGAACTTGCCATCAGTGTTGGCAAAACACCAGCCTGAAGTGTTATTACTGTAAAAATGTGTCTTCCAGTCATCTAAATTGCTTAACCAAGGCAATAATTTGACAAGATTTTGCTACTATGCTCTGCTCTATGAGACCTCCCTCTAGCCGCAAGTGCCCAGTTTAGAGAGTCATGTGACAACTAATTATAAAGAATTTTTGAGTCATTTTGCGTAAATGTAATTTCCTACATTCGGCCTCTTGACAAAGATGCGGTTGGCAGCGTAACAGCTGTCGAGGTGCGGCACATTCTCACATTACCTGCAGTAGGAGAATCGCAAAGGTGAAAGGAACAGTGGGCCAATCAGACTTATTTGGCATGGTGATAATGCACTCCGGATAATGGTCTGTATGAACACGCTGTATTGTGGATTTGAGTAAGATTTTACTTGTGACCTGCTGTTTTAACTTACTGGTGCTGAACTTTGATTGAACATGCTGCGATTGTTGAATTGCTAATCTGGTCCATGGACTGACCACCTTATACATGGACAGACGTTCAAACTAAGTGCTACCTTTTACAGGCTTTAATAACAGCATATCCAACTGTCTACTAGCTCATATTCGGGCTACAACACTGTTGGGACAATTAAACCGTATACAGGTCCATTGAGACTAACAGCCCGGTTCAGCCAATATCCTAGTGCATACCAACAACGGATCAACTGTCCCACTGATTAATCTCTATCTTTTTCAAAACTGCAGGCTTTTCATTGTATATCATTTAGGAGGTTATAACGCATATTACATGGGCTTTAGCCACATTGTATACCTCTTGACATAGAATAACAATTGATATTTATATTGTTATTAATCACTGGCGCTACCATAGAAGGGAACCCTTCTCTTACATGCAGGACCGCCATCAGAAATCGCAGGGCCGCATAGAGACAATTTCCTGGGCCCCCTGGGCTGCGCCCACCGCAAACCCCATCTACAGGTCCGCCCTCCCCACCCCACAGGTTCGCCCCCCACCACACAGTAAAAACACCAAAAAAATATTGGTGGCTAGGGTTCCCAACTGTTAATAAAAAATAAAAAGATATTGGTGGTCAGGGCCCCCCATAAAAAAAACATTTGTGGCCAGGGCCCCCCCCATTAAAAAATATTGGTGGCTAGGACCCCACATGAGAAAAAAAATTGGTGGCCTAAATTGGTGGCCAGGGCCCCTTAAACGTCCATGCCTTCCCGAAGTCAGCAGTTCTCAGAAAGATGGGGGGCCCGGCTAATCAAGTAAGTGTGTCGTGGCAGGGCCCCCCTTACCCTCGGGCCCCCTACAACTCTCCCCCCTGTCCCCCCCTGATGGCAGCCCTGCTTACATGCAGCGCTGCTTTCTATTCTATTTTAATTGTATGTCCTTTTAAACTTTCTCATGGCATGGTTGTAAATAAATATTGCTTTTTAGTTTATCACTTGGCTTCATAGTAATTATAACATTATATTGTCTTGGGACCCAAGATCGGAGGTTAAGTCCCAATTTTGGTGCTTATATATTCATTATATTTTGTTTGTGGACACTTCTATTCTTGTAGTCCCAGGTATATTAACATTATTGACATCTTTGCTATTTGAAATTTTGGGGGTATTTTAATTATAAAGAATAACTGACAACCCTGTCATGAGGATGGGGGCTATTAATTTCTTGCTTGTGTATACCCTCATTCATCCCCCCATATAACCCAAGCTTTCTCAGTACCCTATGAACTAACCTATATACTGATTCCATATCAGAGTGGTAATAACCCTAAGTGCAAAAGTACTACTGGTAATTAGATGCTCATTGTAACAAATCTCTAACTATGAATTAATCTTACCTTAGAAGTGGTGTCTAAATGTGTTAGATGCTGTACTATTTACTTATTCCACCTAGGGTAGACTAACATATGCAGGACCCATAGTACCATGCCAGCAGCCGCTTGTGCCCTCTAGCATAGTGGGTACACCAGATTGTATGCTTCGACCCAGGTATCTCCATGTAACGGAACATCTCCCAGAGACCAGCGCTCTTAAAAAGGAAACATCCAACCATGGGCCACTGCATCATATGCATGATCTATGTAACACTTACAGGATCCATACCGGCCCCTTGTGTTCTTCAGCATAGTGGGTACACCAAATTGCATGCTTTGACCCAGGTATCCCAATGAAACCTAACACCTCCCAGAGACCAACATTCAGAGGAAACATCCAACCATGGGCCACTGTAACATATGCAGGATTCCTAAAACATGGGCCACAATTGTGACAACTAGGATACGGTAACCAAAAAAAAAAGGAGGGGTAGGGCGGTTTACAAACACAAACAGCTAACAGACCCATTCTTGTATATACCTTGCCAATATGCTTTCATGAAATACAGAAATGTGCATCTCCTTACTGATGCCAGGTGGCATTTGGTTCCCAGTCAAGCAGTACCTGGTATAATGAACTGCATACAGCTTAAGTGAAATAGGCAGTTCCATGCTAAACACATAAGTTAGTAATGCAACAGACCGAAAATATAGTACTGAGCAGGTCCAAAAGGTGTTATCTGATGGGGTTGCCAAATGATACTAAAATGCCATTTTGATAATGGTGGAACTGCTTTTGTTCAGAAAAGAAAACTGAACTGTATAAAAAAAAAAGGCTTACATTGTGTAAGTACTATACTATATCATCCCAGGGAGTGGTAAATGATAACCAAATATAAACCTATAGTAAACCTACTTCTGACAGACAAGCTACAGCAAGCAGGCCCTGGATGATATACTTTTGGGGGTTGTTGAATTCCATATAACTGTACAGATATGATGACGCATGTACCCCAAGTAATATATCCTCTGTGGATAATCACCTAAGTATCTAACACTTATCATAGAACTGTAATTTCCCCAGGCACAAAAGCCAAGTAAAGGCCCACTGAGCCTGCCCTATATGATATGATTTTGAAATAGTGTTGCTAAATTACTCTCATTCATTGAAATGGCAAGACTTAATTTTGCCCCAGTCATATATATAACTGTGCACTGTGACACCTACATTGTATACGTGTATATATATATATATATATATATATATATATATATATATATATATATATGCATACCCATCCAATCTTACTAACTCTCCTTAACCCCTATCTGACCATCACCTACTCTCCTTTCAGATAATACCTTCACCTGCACTATCGCAACCATCTCTCTCTACTCACACGAACAGAAACCTTAACGCTTTTGATCCACAACAATTATCAACATTATCAGCACAACCCATCTCTCATATTAACAATCTTTCCTGTCCTAATATGGCAGCTTCTCTCTACAACGATGCTCTTTCAACAGCTCTTGACTCCCCTGCTCCTTCTACCACCCGACACAGCCAACGAGCTAAACCCCAACCCTGGCACACTAGTGTAACTCGGTACCTCAGAAGATGTAGTAGATCAGCTGTACAATGGTGGAGAAAGTCATGAAATGATCCTGACTTCATCCACTTCAAATTCATGCTCTCCTGCTACAAATAAGCTCTATCATTAAATAAAGAACAATAGTTCTCTTAAATAATCTCCACTCTGTCTTCTAAACCGCAGCGACTGTTTGCCACATTTAACTTACTCCTGTGCCCCCTTCAACCCTGCAACACAACCTGTTCCCTGGAACCCATACCCTCTCGCTTCCTCTTTCCAATCTCTTATACACTCTCTCCAGCACTTACCCACCTATTCAACCTTTCACTCTCTACTGGTACTTTTCCATCCTTATATAAAACAAGCTCTTATCACTCCTATCCTCAAAAAACTTTCCCTTGATCCCAGCTCTCCTGCTAACTAGGGATGTAGCGAACCGCCGATAATGTGTTCGCGAACGCCGTTCGCGAACACCGGCAAAAAATGCGAACAGTTCGCGAACAGTTCGCGAACTTCGAACATCCGAAAATCGTTCGATTCGAACGATCGAAGGATTCTAATCGTTCGATCGAACGATTTTCGTTCGAATCGAACGATTTTCGTTCGAATCGAACGATCGAAGCCATTCGATCGAATGATTTGATTCAATCCAATGGCTTCGATCGTTCGATTCGAACGAAAATCCTTCGATTTTAGCGATCGAATGGTCGAATGGTCGAACGATTTTGACGCGAACGCCTATTGGCGAACGTCGCGCGACGTTCGCGAACTTGCGGCGGACGCGAACAGCCGATGTTCGCGCGAACAAGTTCGCCGGCGAACAGTCCGCGACATCCCTACTGCTAACTATCATCCGGTTTACCTTCTTCCATTCACATCCAAATTACTAGAAAGGCTTGTTTACAAATGCCTGATCCAGCATCTCACTCAAAACTCGCTTATTGACCCCCCCTGCAATCTGGCTTCCGTTCAACACACTCAACTGAAATTGCCCTCACTAAACTAACCAATGATCTTCTACTGGCAAAATCTAAAGGTCACTATTCCATACTAATCCTCCTAGATCTCTTTGCAGCCTTTGACACAGTTGACCACACACTCCTCCTAGACATTCTATACTCAGCTGACATTTGTGACTTCGCTAGGAAAACGTATTCATTCGTTTGGACTTCAGTATCACCTTTATACTCATGACACCCAACTTTAATATCTGGAAACCTACTAGACATACTCACAGAGGATATTACTGTATTTAGGTTCCCTTCTGCAGTCGCAGCAGATTGTCCTCTGCACACCTGGATACAGAAAGGAAATTTATCCTCTTGCCAAACAGAATGTAAGCTTAGGCAGCTGTTGTTGTGTGCTGTCTCTCCCTGACACTATACTATATATAGTGTATATCTATAGAAATTTTGTATAATAGGCATCCTTAATAAATCTAAGCCCAAGCAAAATTACTGTATTCAGGCTTCGCACCTATTCCTGACTTAGCCCTATGGCTCTCTTTTTATACTCCACTTCTACTGTATAATCGAATTCCCGCTCTTTGTATACTTAATGAGTTGCAGTGGCAGACACCCACTGTCAGAGCCTGGATTTCTCTCTAATACCAAGAATGCCTTTATGGCCCAGGCTGACTTCCATGCTGCCTGAGTGACTACAGTGTGATTAACTGCTGAGACTAACACCCCAAAGCCAGCAGTATAGTAACATTACTATACATAGTAACATTATGTAAAAGAAATAGCTCTGTCACATTTTCCCACGATAATATAACAATTGGAATCCCAAACCTAGAACTAACTCGAAGGTTCTGGTCTAAGTCTATTCTTCTGCCTGTAGCAGCCGCCTTTGGCTTCGGGAGGAGCCCTCTAATACTCAGATGTCGCAGGTCTTAATGCGGGAGAACAAGTTAGAGAGCACGGGAACCAAACCTGTATGGATGGGACAGAGGAGCAGTTAGCAAAGTCAAGTAACAGGCCAGGTCAAACCACATGGGTAACAAGGTCGCAATGCGATTATCAGGAGCAAGGTCGGGTCACAAGCCAAGATCATACACAGGCAGAACAGTGCAGTACCAAACAGAATAAAAGCGAGTCGTCAGTCATGCAGGGGTCAGTTCAGGCAGCAAGAAGCAGTGTCAGGGACAGGCAAGGGTCAATAAACAGGTAACACACTCAGAACAACAATTAGAAAGCACTCGGGCACTTGGAAGGAACCTCTACATTGGGCAATGTACTACAGTCAGAGTGCCCTTTAAAAATTTAAAATTCCCGCCACTGCACAATGATTCACGCGGCATTCAGATATTTCCAGATCTACCCAAAGTGCCGCACAGCCTGGAAGAGGCAGTCATTTGGTGCCAGCACTGAACGAAGTAGCCGGCGGAGGTGGGTGTCCCCACCAGATAAATTTTTAGGGGAAGCTGTACTGTAATCTCTCTCTCAGGCAGCTGGAATATTGTCCAAATAAATAAATAGCTAGCCTACAGGCACTGCATGGGTTAATCAAGTATATATAGATGAAAGCTGTGACTCAATAAACCCCAGTAAAAGAAGAGGTCAAAGTCTGAAGACAGGCTGCTGAATCAAGTAACTACATCTATACAAATAATGTGCAATATGCAGACTTAGTAAAGCAAAGCCCAAGAAAGTTACTCTATGCAGGCTATGCCTTATTACCAGTTGAGCCTCAACACCCTCTCTGCATACTCCAACTATAGCTCTCTGTATACTCCAACTACAGCTCTCTGTATACTCTGAGTTGTAGTAGCAGCAGCTCAGTGTCACAGCCTGAATTTCTATATACAGGTAATACAGAGGATGCCTTTAGGGCCCAGGCTGACTTCTATGCTGCCTCAGTAACTACAGTGAGGTGCCCAACAAATTCTACTCCCAAGCCAGCACTATAGTGAGGCGTTAATGTGTATATACTGCTGCTAATAACATTATATCACAGAGAGAGCTCTGCCTCATATTTCTACCTTCTCAGACGATAAGGAATTGAACTGCTTCTTCCCCTGACATCACGTCCCTCTCTTGCTCCGGGCCTGGCCATCTCCTGCTTTAACTCATTCCTTCTCACCTAAACACAGCTACAAGTGATTCTGCCCATTTACAACCTAGACCAGTATAATATGGCTGCTGGTCATTCAGATCCATTGTCATGGAGCTCCTGTACTTATAGTTGCAGGGCGTTCCTGTACTTTTTGAGGAATATCAAAAATGGAAAAGGATAAGTTCAAAAAGCAGATTTTACCATGGATTTTTTTCTGGTTTGGAAATGAAAAAGAATGGAGTGTTATATTTAGATTATGGCACATGTGTTCTGAATCCCACTATAAAAAGGACAGGCATTGCTTGCTTATTAAGGCATCAATTGGAATCAGTAAATGAATATGATGATATGTTCATTAGTAATCACATGCATGCTCCATGGTTACTTAGAAACAAATACAGAATGCATTAACCCTTTAATGCCACCACTTTAGCAAAGCACAAGAATAGCACAACAGCATAGAATAGCACAGCATTGTGTTATTCTACGTTTCCATGTTGCCTTTTTATCTTGACCACACTGGTTGCTCAGAGGCAACAATTAACATTGCAAGAAACAATTTACTCAAAGATGCATATTGTGTATATACATAATAATGTAAATGTCATGGCCGGCACCCGATTCCAGAACAAGTGCCAAGGACCCTGGTCTCGGCTCGGCTTCACCAGTGGTGTGACCACCTTTGGGCTTCGGGAGGAGCCCTCAGCTTAATTGGGTGCCATCTGGACTTAACGAGAGGTACAAGGCGAGATGTTCTGGCTGGCAAAGGGGCACGACCGGATAGCAAGAGTCTTTGGGCAGAAGGTCAAGGACAAGGCGTCGGGTGGAAACAGAAACAGGACAGACCGGATCAGGACAGGCAGATAACAGAATCGTCAGGCAGGAAAGGGGTCAAAACCAGATAATCAGACAGACTGGATCAGGCAGAAGGAGTTGTCGTTAGGCAGGCAAAGGGTCAAAACTGGGTAATTAGACAAACAGGATCAGGCAGGCTCATTAGTCAATAAACAGGCAGGATCAGGATACAGAGGTCAGAATAGTCAGGAACAGGCTGGGTCAAGCACGGAATAACAGTCAGGATAGCAAATTCAGGAACAGGTAGCACAAGGCTCAGGAAACCACAGTATATGATCCTATAACGGGCACTGGCTACAGGTATGAATGGGCCTTAAATAGGGTCCCAATTTGCGCCAAAACGTGTGCAAATTCGCACCAAAGCGTGCTGGCGCAATCACGTGAGTGCACCTGCGCCTTTAAGAGACGCACCACGCGCGCCTAGGAATCCAAGATGGCGCCGGCAAAAGAAGGACAGGAGCGGCGCAGCGGGCGTCCACGCCAAGAACGCAGCGTGGACCCCGCTGCCCAATAGACCACCAGGGTAGGTTTCTTACATTAATCCTATTGGGTTTATTCAATGTTAATATGATTTTTGTGTGTGTGTGTATGTGTGGAATAACCCCTTATCATTCAGATAAAGTAACCCAAACCTTTTTTGTGTGTGTGGGTGTATGTAAATGACAAATGTAATCTGATTTTTTTCAGTTAGATTTATCCGGAACATGTGGTTGGTTTGATGTTTGCTTCTGAGGAATCACAAATGCTTTTTTTTATTTTTCTAAAGGAGTACAACAAATATTGTACCCAATAATAATACCTTCTGCATTTACATAAATAAAGGAAGAACACTGTAAACATAATAGCAGCCTAGTTATATTACAGAGAATTATTAACATTTGGTTTAGTGAAGAATACACATGGGTGAGGCATGAAATTAAAGCTTTTAACTTTAGTCATTTGCTTCCTACGAAAAGTAGAAACAACTTATGTGACAACATCCTATACTGACTCAGGATGGCTTTTGTTAACTTAGCTTATAATTAAAATGATCAGTTTGGATTGGTCTATGTTTATCTATATGCCTAGTGTGCATTCTGACTGATGAAGTCAACCCCTTATCCATTCATTGGAAAACTAAAAACCACAAGATTTGTTGGCATCTTGTGCAGTTGTTGCATATTTTGTTTTTAAGTATCATTAATAGATTTTCTTTTTTACATGGTTGGTGTTAGTGAAAATCAAGTAGGAATTTTGATGGAAATTCAGACCGGGTTGCTACATTGAATCTAGTATATATTAATGGCCACTTAATTTTTCATATATTATATTCAGATTTTAGTATGTTATAGAAAGGCTAATTCTTAATAACTTTTCAATTAGTCATTATTTTTTTTTTTAAAAATTTGCCTTTTTCTTCTGACTTATTCCAGCTTTCAAATGGATGACCCCATCTAAAAACAAATGCTCTGTAAGGCTTCAAATGTATAGTTACTGCTACTTTTTATTACTCATCTTTCTATTCAGGCCCTCTCTTCTATTCATATTGCAGTCTCTTATTCAAATCAGTGCATGGTTGCTAGGT
This sequence comes from Xenopus laevis, assembly GCF_017654675.1. NCBI lineage: Eukaryota > Metazoa > Chordata > Amphibia > Anura > Pipidae > Xenopus > Xenopus laevis. Next base: position 71,209,259 of record NC_054381.1, read on the forward strand.
TAATTTGAACCCTATCAACCAGATTGCTCAAATTGCAAACTGCAAATTATCTCAGAACATCACTCGCTGTATTTTTCTACAACTTTTTTACAGCCTGAAAAAGGAACTAAAATGTTCTGAAAGCTTGCTATAATTATATTAGTTAGCCAATAAAGATATCACCTTTATACCACTTTTGCTATTTTTATTTCAAAAGGATTCTCCTGTAACATTCTACCTATCATTGAAACTCGACTGTAGGTGTTTTGCTCTTGTACCTATGTTGCTGGGTTTTAAAGGGCTGGTTCACTTTTATCTTAACTTTTAGTATGTTATAGAATGACTAATTCTCAGCAACATTTCAATTGACTTCCTTTTTTTAATTTCAAAAGGGGCTCGCTGACCCCATCTAAATACAAATGCTCTATAAGGCTACTAATGTATTTGTTATTGCTATTTTTATTTAATGGTGTGTTTCTACCCCATCAAAGATACATTAAAAATGACGAATCACAGGTTCCAAGGATTTATACATGCATCCCAATATTTAGCACTCCAAATGGATAATATGGGATTCACATACAGTACTCACATATTATGAGTCATTGACAGTACACACAAGCTACATATTTTGCCCAAAGTATGATACTTTTTAATTGTCTTTAGAATATTAAATTCACATATTTTGCACAGGTTGAATCTGGTGCCTGTTTTATTTGTTCTCTTCTATTTCATCCAACTATTCATCCAAACCCCTACACCTATGTGCTTCACCAAGCCTGCCCCTCATAAATACAGCACTGTCAAATGCAGGCAGCACTATATTTATCAGGAAAGTGCACGCCTTTGCTCTTCATTCTGCTGTAGGGCAGGGTGCAAAGTGTGTATGATTTTTGCACTTTGTATCCTGTGCCACTGCTCGTTAATTCCTCCTTTAGTGTTTTTGGCAATATTTTGAACAGGCAGCACTTTACAGGATGGTTTAATTTATATAATTGGGAATTATTTTACCTAGATGATTCATCATTTAGTAACAGCAGCTAAACTATGGGATCTCTTAGCTTCAAATGCACAGTTGAGACCTGTCCTAACAGGTAAAGGCACTCCAGGTAGGACATGCCTTGCTCATCCATCCAGCTTTGGATTTGCTTTGGAATCAAGCTGTTATATTTTCAACTATATCAGTTTATAGTGTATTCCAGGATGTCCAAGCAACAACACAAGTGGATCAGAAGTTTTCTGGTAATTTTGAAAGAATTCATTTTTCTGATGAATTATATAGTCATGTTCATGTGAAGGGGATGATATTACTGTGGCTATGATTTAATGGACTTATTTAAAGTACTAAATTTATGAAGTAAGAGCTAATTATAAAGTAAGAGTAAGAATTACAGCACCATGTCAGGTGCCCAATAAATAATATGCTAAATAGTGTGCATCACACTATACTAGAGAGATTTATGCTATACTGTGGGTAATTACCACCTTCTTTGCAATTGTCGTGTTAATCCTTCCTGTAAAACCCTCAGAATCTGTATCTCATTACCTTACCTGTTCTTTCATAAAGGCCAGAATAAACCAATTTGGGTTCTGGCCAGAGGGGCTGCTTTAAAGTGCCATAGAAAGTCAGTATTTAGTGGGCTGGTGGGGGCAGTTTGGGCCTCTGTGTGGGCTGATTGGGCCTGAAATACCAGGGCCTATTTTAATTCTCAGTCCGGACCTGCTGATCAGTATCCCATAGCTACATGAGTTCATGAACAGGAGAGACCTGCCCTCTGTAAAAAAAAAAAAAATGCAGCATCTTCTGGGCAGATTTGTTAAGGGTTAAATTGTGTTTTCTGCAAAAAATTTAATTTTTTGAGATAAGATTTTGATCAAAAATCGATTTTTTGTGAAAAAAAGAATTTGTTGTTTTTTTTTAAAAAAAAACAAGAACTCAAATTTTCAGAGGTTAATCATACTCCCACACTGGAAATAGCAAGAAAACAAAAAACTCGATCAATTAGAGTGACTCAAGTTTTTTTATCCATCTTCCGGGTCCTCGCTAAGCATGCGCAGTTTGCCCGTTTGCGACAACTGCCATGCGCTGAATTGGTCAGAAATTGGCGATCTCCCAGTCAGCTTACCGAGGACCCAGAAGATGGATGCGTGGAACTCAGCTGGCACAATCTGCGCCGGGGTGTAAGTATAAAGTATGGGGCTTTGCCCCGGGGGGGGGAGTTAGCCTGGGGGAGGAGGGAGGGGGGGTCTACCTGGGGTGGGGGTATGGGTTTTTTATTATACAGGTTTGAATTTTCCTTTAAATTAGAAACCAGCTGAGTTTCAAAAAGCTCTAAAATTCGACCTTTGATAAATAACCATCTTAGTATTGATGTGGGATATTTCCAATACTTGCAACAAAAGACTGGTGTTCTGGTTTATCATACCCCCACACTGGAAATTTTTTCTTGAAGAACCCTATCATAAGTTGCTTCACATTTTTTTTAAGAAGTGGATACATTACCACCATATAGAAAAAATCAGAAATTAGATTGTTAGTAAATAGGCCCTTGGTGTTAATTTGCCAAAACTACATGTTACTTATAATGGAAATATTAAGAAACAAATGTCCAATTATTTTCTTTGCTCTCCCTTTAAAATTGTTCTGTTTGCATTGTTACAAGGTAGTCAAGGTAGCACCAGTCTTCCTTAAGACATCCCTTAGACCTCAAAATGTATTAATTCCTTTCTGACACTGTGGTGCTGTCATCCTTTGCCAATCCAGGAGCAGGGGCTATGGGCAGATTGAAGGTAAGTTAGGGTGAGATTTGGGCCTTAAAACATATTTGTTTCCATAGATATTCTTGGAGAAATATATGAATGTATGTTTTCACTTATTTGTAAATTTATCATTTATGTTGGTGCTGACCAAATGTTGAACAAGAAACTATATGCTCTCATAAACCTAACCATATATTTTATGAAAAATATACTTTTATAGTTGTAAATCCACTGTATAATAACTAATTAAAACTAATAAAAATATATGAAGCAATGAGCTCACTCACAAACCAAGGATACACATATATGCTAGGTTACCCTAACCAGTGAATGTTTTTTCTCCCACACTTATTCCTTAGAACCTGTATCCGTTCCTGTCAGGTGATTTCTTAGGAGGCACACAGAATATCACAAAATGTGGGCTTAAGGTAAAAGATGTGAAGGTGCAGCATTTACAGTAATGTACTGTATATGTCAATTTGGTAAGATTTTTACAATATACATTATGGGGCTGATTTATCAATGGTCAGATTTTAATTCTTAATGTGATTTCAGTTTTTTGCATTAAAACTCACAAATCTGAATTTTAAAGTAAGTGCAAAAAAATTGAAAATGTAAATAGAATGTAAAAATTTGATATCTAAAAGCTGACACATTCATATAGAAAGGAGTTGTCCTAGGCAAAATGTAAAATTTTCTGCATTCAAGTTTTTTTTTACATTTTTATTCAATTAAGTTTTTATATTCAAGTTTTTTAATAAAAAAACACACATTTATGTTTGGTAAGTTGCTGAGATATGTTGAATTTAAAAAGAACTCTAAGCTAAACAAATTTCATTTTGATTAAAAAGTCTCCCTCTGCTGATCTCACTCATCATGTACCCTGTTGTATCTGTTAAAATACCATACATGTTGGAAAAATGTACATACAAGATTCTTGTATTAGTCAAAAGAAATTTATTGGTTACTTATCCTTATATAGTTTGTAACATGTGACTGTATAATTACATAAGTGAATTTGTATGAATGTGATGGACTCCCAATAAAAACATTAAAAAAAAAAAAGTCTCCCCCTGTTGGTTGAGTAGTCATTGTAAAGGTAGTGTTTCATTTTAAAGAAGCCATGATGGGTTGTGAAGAGAAGACTTAGATAAATGCCTATATATTAACTCAATAAAAATATGATAGCAGAGGTGTTTTGTACTAACTGCAGTTTTACCAGAACGTAAGGAATTGCCTTTTTCCTGCACAATATTGTAATATGGGGCAATTCCAGCTGTTTTTATATAGAATCACTCAACTTTATTTTTAAATGTTGCAAAAACAATACTGATTTATATCAAAACAAAGTTGAATTTGATTTTTTTTTAGCAGAAATGCTTATCTGAAATACATTAGAATGTATTAGCACACACCACATAATATGGATGAAATATCACTGTATCACACTGTTTAAGTGAAACTAAACTTTGTGATTTGCGTAGCTGAACATCTTTTTTAAGTCTCATTACATAGTAAAGTAAAGTGATTTCCATTTCAGAGATGTGATTAAACTCAAATTTACGCCTTGGTTAGGGTTTAGCTTTTATTTGATGGAGAAAATAGACCTCAGAAGCCAGCAGTCTTGTGCTATGGCACTCTGAGAGACCATTAAATTTAATCCTTTCTTCAAACTCACTCCAGGGGGGATTTCAATTAAATTTGTTCAAAATTTATCAGTTTCCTGCATGTAGGCATAAATGATTCAAAGCCACTTACATATTCACGGAGTAGAATGCATTGAAGGGAACATATGATTGTTATAACTTTTCACAGTTTCTTCATAAATTCACTTAATAGGAGCTTTTATTATTTAATCACTTGCCCTCCCCATAAAATGTCCTTGTTTTTCTTTAAGGAACAGGATCTAATTTAGTATGCAAATTTAGGAGACACTTCCCAAACTGTCTTATTTCTGACCGGGCTGCTTTCCAGATGATAAAAAAAATGTTCAGAGGATTATTAAACTAGGCAAGTAAACGATATCCCAACGGAAAAGAAAATTTTCTTTTCACTTCTGCATTTCCATGTTGATTTGAAAAGGATAATTTTAGGTCTCTGACAGAAGTATGCTCAGGTCTATACAGTAAAAACCTACACAAAATAATATTTCCACAAGTCACTAAAGTAATAAAGGTTAAATGCAGATCATTAATGATATAGCATGCTTTGTTTTTATAAATTCAAATTTAAAAGAATGAGACATATTTTTTTGTACACAATAGCAACTCCTAAATAAATTTAATCATCCCAGATATTTCAGCTACTCCTATATAATGAGAATGATAATGATCCATTCCTGGCATTTGACCATAATGCCTCATGTATGGCATCTTGGTATGCATGATTGACAGACTGTCCTATCGTTATCACTCTGTCACAAATAAAAATTTCATCTTGAGGTGTCACTTCTCAAAAGGCGATTGGGACACTGGTAAATGAGAGAGAAGCCAAAGCTCCATTCTCATGTGTTTGTCAGATTTACTTGTTCAGGCTGTTTGCCCAAACAAATAGAGCAATGTTATTACCAATCCCTATATTAATTTTTTTCCCTGACAAGGAGATAACCAGAAGGCTGGTCTATGTATGGCAATCTTAGAACACTATTTCATGTTATAATTTAGTGTAAAGTTTAAAAAAAACATAAAAACACCAATATTAATTCACTGTCTCTATGGTGACATGGTCACCTATATGAGTTCTCATTGGGACTGCAAAAAATGTAGTTCAAATGTTCACATATAATCCTTTGAAAAATCTCCTCTGCAGGCCTTTATATTTTTGTTATGTTTGAGCATAGGAGATTGTTCCATCATAAATAACCTTGGCACTTGGATCTGAAACAGCTGTAATGCTTAAAGGGGCCTATTTATCATAATGTGTAAAACAGTTAATGCAAGAAAAATAGTATAAAATGTAAAATAAATGTCATATCTATCAGTGTGTATTTTATTTTATGCAGGATTTGACACTATTATTTTGACACTTCATTTAGCCAATTGGAAAAATTAAAGAGGCAAGTTAAGTTGTCAAAAAACTTTGGAAAATCATGATGGATGAATGCTATATATGCTTTCTCATAGCTGCTTCTGTTTAGATTGGAATTTTTACATAGAGGCAAGCAATCCCTGAAAACCAATACACAGTTTGACAAGCATGTCATTTTTAAAATAGTGATACCCGGTAATGTGTAGTGCATTTTGTTGTGTTTTTTTAGACATCCAAATAGGACCCTTTGGTGTATGTCAGAGATGAAGCTTCTTTTATAAATGTAACTACTATAAGCAATTGTATACTGTTATAGTTTTGATATTGGTTAACACCAGAGCCACCAGAATGTTAGATAAGAAAATTCTCTTGCCGTTTATGTGTATGGAACAAGACGACAAAGATAGATAAATGTAGCAAGCGATTTTTACTATGACAGAAAAGTTAATAAACTCTCAAGACACTGCTGCTATGTATAATTGTAGGTCTATGAAGGTCATGGGTCACTAACATCATTTATTGGTTTTGTAAAAATCACTTTAAGAAGCAAGATACAGGCTTAAAGATGGAGATGTCTGCTAACTAGCAAAGTGGTATTTTCCTGTCTCAGACACCTGAGTGTTGAGTTTTACTGTGATTCATCATTTACTTACTGCATAACCTCACTGTCTCTGAATTATTAACTGTTTAAGATACCATGACCCTTCCTTTGTAACTTGACATGTTCATAGACAAGCAACTTTACCTCATGGGTGTTAGTTTACGGAAGATCAAATCCTGTGAAGTAAGAAACTCAAGAAATTGATGAACTAGAACATTCACATCATACAATGTATTTTATAATAAAAAGGAACAAATAACCCCCATTTAAAAATATAAGGATATTAAACGTTACCTATAGCATTCAAAGCAATGCTTGAAGTTTTCTGTGGTTACAAATAAATATATTTTACAGTGGTGGTAGCTGGCAAATTTAGTAAATAGTGTGAAACAAAAGACATCATTGTCGCCACTTATTACACATAGGTGTTTTACCACACATTCTTTAAAAAAAAAAGATAATATCCACCACATGCCTTCAAATTAACAATAGATAGCTTTGAGGTACCACCACTTACAGAGCAGATGGTACACTTGTGTCTAAATAATCATGGTAAACACTGGCATGCCAAACACTGCAAATTACACCAACTGGAAAACTTTCAGAGCCATTTCGTCTGATTTACAGTTATGTTCAAAAGCAGTTGTGCTAATTATGACTCATTAACCACAATTCTGTTAGGAGCAACACCCCCTAGTGACTGCAAAAAGGCTGGAATTCTGGGAAAAAATACTGCATTATAGAAAAAAACTTGTCAATTGCACTTGACATTGCACTTTGCTCACTGCACTTGCAAACATAAATGAGACAAAACATGGACACCACACTACAACCCTAAATTTATTCTATTCCACTGAAGAAAGGAATATACAAGACTTTAATTCTATTCTAATATTTAACTGGTGCTGTCATGATTTTAAAAGAATCATAAAATCTGAAGTGAAATTAAAAAAAAAATATGTATATAGGACAAATGTTTGAATGGTTTAGTTGAATGTATTTTGTAATTAAACACCTTCTAATAAATATTAATAGTATCCACAGGCAGGGCTGATCCTATCAAATGTGGGGTCCAATTGGGACCATGTTGGCGGGGCCCCTAGACAAAGTGTTGCTGGCTACTGACACACCAAGTATTTAGGAAAATAAAGGCATACAGGCACAAAATAGAAAGGAAAGGGGCAGACAAGGTAAGAGAGTGAGAGGGATGAAATAGGGGCACATAATAGGGGCACACAGGGTAAGAGAGAGAGGGAGGAAATAGGAGAGTGGACTGGGCCAATTAGTTTGGGGCAGGCTGGGCCGATTCAGCTTGAGAGCAGGCTTGGTTGGATTGGGGGCAGGCAGGGCCTATCAAGGTTGGAGGAAAGCTGGGCCTATGAGAGTTGGGGGCAGGCTAGACCTATGGAGTTGGGGGATAGGCTGGCTTATCAGAGTTGGGAGTGGGCTGGACCTATGGATTTGGGGATGGGCTGAACTCTCAAAGTTGGGGGCAGGCCAGGCAGCATCATGTGCTGAGGGAAATATTATCTGTGCTGCCCTGTGGTGCGGGGCCCCCAGAGGTGCGGGGCCCTATTGGGCCCAATTGGTCCAATAGGCCTAAGGCCGGCCCTGTCCACAGGCAAATCTGAAAAACATAATCAGCTTAAACTGCACCAGGTCAATAGTAGCTAAACTAAGATTGTTTCAGTTATTAAGGTATAGATGTATTTATTTAAGAAATAATACACAAATTATTTTATAATAAATATTACATTTGATAAGGAATCACAATTCTAATGCCACCTTTAAGTTTTTTTTTTTAATTTATTCACCACTGCTTACCTTTGCAATTTCATGAATGCCAGACTGGGGAAAGGTTCACCACATAACCTTGAAAAATGCAAACACTTGAACACATTGTCTTCAACAAGTAAAAATGGAAAGAATCAATACATGTTGTTACTTAAGCTTCTGTTAAAAAGGGTTATTCCTAAATGAAAAAAAAAGTCCTCATTTTCTTTCCCTCTGTGAAAATGAGAAATAGCTACTACCACATCATAGCTTAATTGTGTAAAACGATGTGGAGATCTTTACCACTGGGTTAATAACATAAACTGTTTCTTCTCCAAGATCCCCCAATCTCTTTGACTTTATTAAAAAGTTTTACATTAGCATTTTTATACTAAGGTATTAAGTGAAGGACTGCATTAATCTTCTATGGAATACCTAATTTCTTTCCTTAACTCTGATTTACAGAAGCAATGGAGAACTAATGCAAAGCTTTCATGGAAGCCTTACATCTTGTGACAATACATTATAAGCACCTCCAGGATACTAATACACCATGGAGCTTTAAGCTTTATACATTTTGCAAATATGACCTAAAAGCAGCATTTCGTTTCTCTGAAGTATGAGTATTTCTTTCAGTGCATCTGCCTATAAATGTAAGGAAATGGTCACAAATGTAATTTTACTGAGCATGAAAACCTGCATAATTTTCACAAAGAAGTTTGTATATGAATAGACTATGACATCATGTGACACTATTAACTCTTATATGCTAGTTACTTTTATTTCTTTATTCTGTTCCTTGTATAGTATAGGTTCTTAATGCTTCCTTAAAGCAAAACTAACCCCCCATAAGAAAAGCCCCATCTACTATCATAGATAGCCCCCCCTCCCTGCTTCCTGCCCGCATACTACATTATTCCAGAAAGTGCTCCTGGACAGAATGCTCACTTATTTATGCAGAGTATCGCAGCAGAGCTCATGGGCGCCATCTTCCAGGTCTTCAATCTTCTTTGGTGAGGGCCGTATTTGACTCTTGCACACTTGGAGCAGTTCGCATGTGCCAAAAAGTTTCGAAAATTGCCAAAGGGAATAGGATCCGAAGAAATAAAAGACCTACTAATAAAAACTGCCTAACACTGTTATTACAGGCGGCTATTAAAATGCTCTAAACTGCATTTTGGGGATAAAAACCACCTGTGCCTGTTGTGTCAGGCACTTTTAATTTAAATCAATAGGAAGTGGCAGGGTGGTTTAAGGCTTTTCTCTGCCAGTTAAAATACGCTATTGGAAATGTGCCCTGTATGCCATTAGCTTTAGTCTCAACTTCTACAGCAAAGATAATATATACATACACGTGTTAAGAATTTTAGAGTAACTTTCAACAACAATATCTCCACATCTTAAATACATCGAACTGGACAAGCGGGGCACC